>NW_017674050.1:52019-110597 GCF_001879085.1 Nicotiana attenuata | reverse complement strand
TAGTTAAGTTAAAATAATGCAGAAGAAAGGAGGAGAAGTCCAAAATTCGTATGGAAAATCTGAGAGAATGGACAACTTATTTATAGCCCCAACCTGTTGAGTTCAAATGAAGAGAGGTCAGTTACGTAAAACGGTCATAACGTAAATGGCCATTTACACAAATTAAAACGGGCACATGAAACATTTTCCGTTACAAAAAACGGACGGGCAGAGTCAATGAAACGGATAATTTAGATTATTAATCTTCCGTTACAAACACGGTTATTTAATAATATTACGTTAATATTTAATATTAACAAATAAATTTGATCCAAAAAAGTAATTAATCAATCAACCGAAGCCGAAGCCGAAGCCGAAGCCGAGTGACGACGACGGTGCGAGGCTTACCTTCTTCTTAACTTTTTAAGAGCTAAAAGAAGAGCAATTGTATATATACCCATCAAAAACCTTTTCCTCTTCCAATACGGGACAATGTCTCATTGTCAAGGAGGGAAACTTAAAAATTTTATTTTCCCTCCACTTCCCATTCACCCTCTTTTAATCTTATTTTAGCTTAAATAACTCAGCAATCCCCCACGTGAATGAGGAATGGCTATATCACGGAAATATGCATGAAAAACTGTGTGATTCGCAAGCAAGGATTAATCGCATCTGGATAAGTAGGTTTTCCTTTGAACTTTCCGTAGTGAACTTATGTCGGATATACTCGGTCAATTGGTAGATTTGATATCTTTGAACCGTCGAACTTTGGTGTATACCTAGACAACCATAAGTCACACAATCAACCCTTAACCGTCTTTGGTTCTCATTATTGTGTTAATTTCAGCCATGAACACCGCCTGGTTTCATAAGTGCGTCGAGAACTGGCCTTACATAAATCCCCCTTAAAGCGGCTAACACTTCACACTTACATAGGTGATTCCCAAACGTGTCATCCCGTAGATACACTATTTGATATATTTCGTATCAAATTTAGAAATCATTAAAAAGCCTTTATGCTTTATCCTTGGTACTGAACATTGTTTCATCACGAGAATGGACCAAATTTTAGTTGACAATGTTGAACCGTCATTAATGACTTTGTTTGATCTTCTTGAACCTAGATCTAGGGATTTCCAGTCTTCTAGGTAGAGTTACCGCCACAATGACTTGTTCTCGGCCATAGTCTCATTCCCCTCGATGATTTCTCAACTACCTCTCTAGTTAGGCCTTTTGTAAGTGGATCCGACACATTATCACTTGACTTTACATAGTCAATCGTGATAGTTCCTCTAGAGAGTAGTTGCCTAACGGTTTTATGTCTTCGTCGTATATGACGAGATTTACCGTTATACATAACGCTCCCACCCTTCCAATTGCCGTTTGACTATCGTAATGTATGCATATTGGTGCCAACGGTTTGGGGCAAAATGGAATGTCTTCCAAGAAATTCTGGAGCCATTCAGCTTCTTCACCGGCTTTATCTAAGGTTATGAACTCAGCCTCCATTGTAGAGCGGGCAATACAAGTTTGTTTGGATGACTTCCAAGATACCGCTCCTCCACCAATAGTGAATACATATCCATTTGTGAACTTAGAATCAGTTGAACCAGTGATCCAATTTGCATCACAGTATCTCTCAATCACCGCAGGATATTTACTGTAGTGCAAAGCAAAGTCCTGGGTATGTTCTAAATATCCCAAAACTCGTTTCATTGCCATCCAATGAGATTGACTTGGATTGCTCGTGTATCGATTCAATTTACTTATAGCACAAGCTACATCTGGTTGTGTACAATTCATGATATACATTAAGCATCTCAACACACGAGCATAGTCCAATTGTGATATGATTTGGCCTTTGTTCTTTGCTAATGCAAGATTCACGTCAATTGGAGTCTTTGCAACTTTAAACCCTAAGTGCTTGGATTTTCCAAGTACTGTCTTAATATAATGAGATTGTGACAATGACGGGCCTTGAGGAGTCTTATGGATCTTAATCCCCAGAATTAAATCAGCAACTCCCAAGTCCTTCATATCAAACTTGCTAAGTAGCATACGCTTAATCGCATTTATGTTGGCAATGTCATTACTCATTATCAGCATATCATCCACATATAAGCAAACAATGACTATGTGATTTGGAACATTTTTAATGTACACACATTTATCACATTCATTTATCTTAAAATCATTTGACAACATTTTTTGGTCAAATTTCGTATGCCATTGTTTAGGTGCTTGTTCCGTAAAGGGACTTAACAAGTTACCTTCGTTTCTTTACCTGGAACCACAAACCCTTCAGGTTGTTCCATGTAGATTTCTTCCTCCAAGTCTCCATTCAAGAAGGCCGTCTTAACGTCCATTTGATGAATTTCAAGACCATAAACTGCAGCGAATACTACTAACATTCGTATGGACGTAATTCATGTAACGGGAGAGTATGTATCAAAGTAGTCAAGACCTTCTCGTTGTCTATACCCTTTGACTACAACTCTCGCCTTAAATTTATCAATAGTGCCATCATCTTTCATTTTCCTCTTAAAAATCCATTTAGAACCCAAATGTTTATTTCCAGGAGGAAGATCAACCAATTCCCATGTATGGTTGTTCAATATGGATTCTATTTCACTATTGACCGCCTCTTTCCAAAACAATGATTCCGAAGAAGACATAGCTTCTTTAAATGTTCGAGGCTCATTTTCCAATAAGAAATTCACAAAATCTGGTCCAAATGAAGTAGACGTTCTTTGATGTTTACTACGTCTTGGATCCTCCTGATTAAATGTACTTTCTTTTGTTTCTTCCCGAGGTCATTTAGATCCTTCACCAATCGACTCACATTCCTGTTTATACGGATATAAATTTTCAAAGAACTCAGCATTATCTGATTCTATAACCGTATTATTATGAATGTCGGATTTTTATGATTTATGAACCAGAAATCGATATGCTTTACTATTGGTCGCATATCCTATGAAAACACAATCAACGGTTTTCGGTCCTATTTTTATCCTTTTGGGTTTAGGAACTTGCACTTTTGCCAAAAACCCCCACACTTTAAAATAATTCAAGTTGGGCTTCCTTCCTTTCCATTTCTCATATGGAATGGATTGTGTTTTGCTATGGGGTACTCGATTTAGTATCCAGTTAGCCGTAAGAACGGCTTCCCCCCACAAGTTCTGTGGCAAATCAGAACTTATCAACAATGCGTTCATCATCTCCTTTAATGAACGATTCTTTATTTCCGCAATCCCATTGGATCGGGGCGTGTAAGGGACCGTTATTTGATGAATAATTCCATATTCTAAACATATTTCTTCAAAAGGAGATTCATATTCATCACCCCTATCACTTCTAATCATTTTGATTTTCTTGTTAAGTTGCATTTCAACTTCATTTTTGTATTGCTTGAATGCGTCTATTGCTTCATCTTTACTATTAAATAAGAAAACATAGAAATATCGAGTACTGTCGTCAATAAAAGTTATAAAATACTTCTTTCCACCGCGAGATGGTATTAACTTCATGTCGCAAATATCTGTGTGAATTAAGTCTAAAGGATTTGAATTCCTTTCAACTGACTTGTAAGGATGTTTAACATACTTAGATTCCACACATATTTGACATTTTGATTTTTCGCATTCAAACTTAGGCAATACTTCCAAGTTAATCATTTTCCGTAAGGTTTTATAATTGACATGACCCAAACGTATATGCCATAAATCATTTGTCTCAAGTAAGTATGAAGAAGCTGAAGTTTTATTATTATTCTCAACAACCATTACATTCAGCTTAAAAAGGCCCTCAGTGAAGTAACCTTTTTCTACAAACATCTCATTCTTACTTATTACAATCTTATCAGATACAAAGACACATTTAAACCCGTTATTAACAAGAAGTCCAGCAGAGACTAAGTTCTTTCTAATCTCGAAAACATGAAGGACGTTGTTTAGAGTCACCACCTTGCCAGAAGTCATTTTCAGAAATATCTTCCCACATCCTTTAATTTTGGCCGTTGGAGAATTTCTCATAGAAAGCATCTCTTCGGGTCCAACGGGAGCATATGTAGCAAACGCTTCTCTAATGGCACAAACATGGCGAGTAGCTTCAGAATCAATCCACCACTCCTTAGTATTTCCCACCAGGTTGCATTCAGAAAGCATAGCACACAAATCATCAACATCTTCGTGCTTTTTAACCATGTTTGCTTGACCCTTCTTATTGTCTTTCTTCGGAGCACGACAATCTATAGATGTGTGTCCAGCTTTCCCACAGTTGTAGCAATTTTCGTTGAACTGCTTCTTGCTTAGGTTGCTTTTCGGTCCAGAAGTCTGCTTCCTCTTTCTCTTATTTTGAGGAGTATCCTCAACGATGTTTGCTCCCATTATTGTTGAGATTCACATCCTCTATTTTCAGCAGCTTTTTTGTCCACTTCGATTCTTAACCGAACAATGAGATCATCAAGCGACATCTCCTTGCGTTTGTATTTCAAGTAGTTTTTGAAGTCCTTCCACAAAGGAGGCAACTTCTCAATCATCACTGCAACTTGGAATGCTTCATTGATGACAAGACCTTCAATGAAAATTCTGTTAGTAAACATAATAAATTAATACTTTCAACATCAGTATTAATTCTACTTATTCCCTCTGCAAGGAGATCGTGAATAATCCCTTGCAATTTCTGGACTTGGGTAATAACAGACTTGCTATCTACCATTTTGTAGTCCAAAAATTTAGCGGCAACGAATTTGTTCAACCCGGCATCTTCAGTTTTGTATTTCCTTTCAAGCGCAATCCACAGTTCTTTTGACGTCTCCACATTATTGTAGACATTATACAGATCGTCCTCCAGTCCACTAAAAATATAATTCTTGCACAGAAAATCAGAATGCTTCCACGCCTCAATCACGAGAAAGCGTTCATTCTCTGGAGTTTCATCGGGTAGAACAGGAACATCTTCCTTAATGAACTTCTGTAGACTTAAAGTAGTCAAGTAGAAGAA
Organism: Nicotiana attenuata; assembly: GCF_001879085.1. NCBI lineage: Eukaryota > Viridiplantae > Streptophyta > Magnoliopsida > Solanales > Solanaceae > Nicotiana > Nicotiana attenuata. Next base: position 105,614 of record NW_017674050.1, on the reverse strand, counting down.
CATCTTCTGCTGCCACCGCTTGAAATCAATCCCGAATTTTTTTTTTGGGTTTTTCTGCCGGTGCCAATGCCGGTGTTGTTCGGCTTGTCGATGCATTGGCAGTCACCATAGGAACAGTCTGGTTCCCGTTGTCATTCGTCATTTCTGTAAAAGAATGACACAAACAAACGTTAAAATCACGTAGAGTTTAATCTCCAATAGATTAGAAAACCACAAAGGTTTTACTCTCCAGAAACAGTGAGTATAACACAAATACAGAATATAAATTAAGTTCCTTAAGCTTGTTAGTATCCTCTATTTGTAAAATAATTCTGGAGAATATAAAATAACGTATAAACAGAAATGAGAAAATAGAAACAGAATTTTAATCCGAGCCTAGTGTTTCAGCGAACACAAAGATCAGTAGCAATTCACACTTACTGTTGCTTTATTAGTAGTTAAAACAATGCAGAAGAAAAGGAGGAGAAGTCAGAAATTCTTATGGAAAATCTGAGAGAATGGACAACTTATTTATAGCCCCAACCTGTTGAGTTCAAACGAAGAGAGGTCAGTTACGTAAAATGGCCATAACGTAAATGACCATTTACGCAAATTAAAACGGGCAGAGGAAACATTTTTCGTTACAAAAACCGGACGGGCAGAGTCAATGAAACGGATAATTTGGACTATTAATCTTCCGTTACAAACACGAATATTTAATAATATTACGTTAATATTTACTATTAACAAATAAATTTAGTCCAAAAAATTAATTAATTAATTAATCAACCGAAGCCGAAGCCGAGCCAAGCGACGACGACGGCGCGAGGCTTGCCTTCTTCTTAACTCTTTAAGAGCTAAAAGAAGAGCAATTGTATATATACCCATCAAAAACCTTTTCCTCTTCCAATATGGGACAATATCCCATTATCAAGGGGGAAAACTTAAAATTTTCATTTTCCCTTCATTTCTCATTCACCCTCTTTTAAGCTTATTTGAGCTTAAAAAACTCAACAATTTCTCTTACATAAACTCTTCTTACTTAATTCTGATTAATTAACATCATAATTTGTAATTGTGACTAGTACTTTTTATAGTTAAATTATTTTGCTTTGATGAGTTTTTGCCAAGAAAGAGGGATAGGTGGGCACTGCATCCCACTCTTAGGAGACCACTGTCAATATATATAGTCTATATTTGGTCTATTAGGTGTCTTCTTGTCTCTTCTCATATTCAACCTTTCTCGTTCGGTACTAGGGATAAGGAATAATTAATCTCGCAATTAAATTTGAGATGAGTTTATCCCACATTTAGTTGAAATAAAATTGTGGTATAACTAATCCCGAGATTAGATATTCCGGAATTATAGTATTTTTATTTGCGTGGGGGAATGGGATAACTAATTCCGGAATAATTAATTATGGAACAACTTATTTCTCAACCAAACGACCCCTTAATTTTCAGATAAAATTAGGATGATGTTTACTTGATTTCTGCACGTATTGCAGTATATAGGGCAGATTCATTCTTCAGGTGAACAAAGACGTTTATGATGATTTTGTACATGCTTAATTGTCAATGATTTGATGTTGCCATATTGAGTTTTTTGGTTGCATTTGAGCAATAAAATAATAATCCACTATAATGAGTCACTGGGTGATTTTTAAAAATAGTCAGATTTACAACTGGTCGTTCAAAAATAGCTCAATTTCAAAAGTAATCGAAATTTAGCCACTTTTTATGAAAAGATAAATCTGAGCGAAAACACTGTTCAAAACCCGGAAAATACTCCAGTATATTATGCTGGAGTTCCAGCATAAGTATACTTGAACTACAGCATATTATACTGGAGTTCCAGGATAGTATGCTGGAACTCCAGCAAATATGATGGAGTTCCAGCATAAATACACTAGAACTCCAGCATAATATATTGGAGTTCCAGCAAGTATAATGGNATATTATGCTGGACCAGTCTCTATTGCAGCAAAACGGTGGCTATTTTTCATTGACTTGGTAAACGCTGGCTATTTTTGATTGACCAGTCCGAAAATTGGCTATACCGTGAAATTTTAACTCAAGGCCGTCTGGCCCTCTTTTCGAGGGAGAAATTCAAAAATAGCCAGATTTACCACTGGTCGTTGAAAAATAGCCAAGTTTCAAAAGTCATCGAAATTTAGCCACTTTAAATCTGAGCGAAAACACCGTTCAAAATCCAGAAAAATACGCCCGCAAATTTGACGGGAGTTCCAGCATAAGTATGCTTGAACTCCCGTAAATTTTACGGGAGTTCTAGGATAACTATGCTGGAACTCCCGCAAATTTTACGGGAGTTCAAGCATAATTATGCTGGAACTCCCGCAAATTTTACGGGAGTTCCAGCAAGTATAATTGTCCAGTATAATATACTGGAGTTTGGAGCACTGGTGCTCCAGTCTCCCGCAAATTTTACAGGAGTTAGCAAAGTATACCGGTCCAGCATAATATGCTGGAGTTCGTACACAAATGCACCAGAATCCCGTATATTATACTGGACCGGTCCCTGTTGCAGCAAAATAGTGGCTATTTTTCATCGACTTGATAAACGCTGGCTATTTTTCATTGACCAGTGTGAAAACTGGCTATACCATGATATTTTAACTCTTTTCGACGTAATTTTGAAATTTTCCTGCTTTTCTTTTAGGTTAATTTGGTGTTAAGTTTGTGTTTTCTACTGAATAATAACTTAAAAGTAAAAAAACATGATACAAGCTCCCCAATTAAGAACGTCAGTATGCTTCATACATTTCAATTAAAAAATTCGACTTTCATGTTTTAACAACTACTGTCACGCTTCAATTCCAAACAAGTTAGAGTCAGCTATACGAATCCTCACTTCTTCAATTCCAAACAAGTTAGAGTCAGCTATACGAATCCTCACTTCTTCATTTCGACTTTCATGTTTTACTTTGTTTAAATCTTTTCTTAGATATTTGGAGGATAGTCAAAGAAAAATCCACTAAAATAATTACGTTGAACAAAGAACTTCACAACAATATAAAAGATGGAGATGGTCTACAATTAATCCAAAGTAATAGAATGGGTTGAGACTCGTATTATGTGGAAAAAAATGTAAACATCCAACCAAAAACTTTGCACTACTATAAAACCCTTTGAAATCCTATATACTGATAATGGCATTTTATATCTCTAACACAGATGTGGCAATTTGAGCCCAAACTCATTTGATCTATCCAATCCGTCCAAGGTTGGACCGGTCATCGACCCGCTTATTTATTGAACTCCGCCCATCTTGACCCAACCCATTTCAGCCCATCGAAAGTTGGGCTGATTTTTAGGTGAAAATAGCACGAGCTGGCCAGTTTTCGGACTGGTAATTGAAAAATAGCCAGCATTTGCAAAGTCATTGAAAAATAGCCACTATTTTGCTGCAACACGAAAAGTTCCAGCATAATATACTGGAGATTAGAGAACATGTGTATGAACTTCCAGCATATTATGATGGAACTCCAGCAAACGGAAAGTTCCAGCATAATATACTGGAGTTGAAGCACTTGTGTATGAACTTCCAGCATATTATGCTGGAACTCCAGCAGTAAAAAATTCGAACTCCAGTATATTATGCTAGAATATTTTCCGAATTTTGAACAGTATTTTCATTCAGATTTATCTTTACATTAAAAGTAGCTAAATTTCGATTACTTTTGAAACTGTGACTATTTTTCAATTACCACTAGTAAATCTGGCTATTTTTGAATTTCACCCGATTTTTAGCCCAAATTGATCCATGAGTAACTTTGCTTAAATTTTTTTTTTGGTTTGATATGTTATATATGACAATAACAAAAGAAAAGAGTCTTATTTGATAATTAAGCAATTTATTAGAAAACAATACATATTAGTTAAAGCTTGATAAAAGTTGGGCAAGTTGGCTATGACCCAAATTTTAACCCAACTTGACCCAACCCATCTCAGCCCAAGATATTTTTGGGCGGATCAATGACCGCACATTTATTGACTCACCCTTTTGACCCGCCCAAAATCAGCCCAACCCGCCCATTTGACACCCTACTGTAACAGTATCCTTCTTGTGATTGTTAGACTCAGGAGACCAGCATTCTTACTCATGTACCAACTGCCATGCCTTCACAGTTCACACTATCCACATCAGTTGAATTCTTACAAATGCTATTTTAATTGATATGACCTTTTGCATAGGATATCACTAAAAAATATAGGAGATCCGTAAATAAAACACGAGAACTTGGTCGAGTCACTTTTTTCTGTTCAAATTGTAAACGGGCATAGGAGATCATTTCCTCCTTCCAATGTCACCCCATGTTGGGCACATTGACACTGCAAAAGCAGCCTTCAAAGTTTAGGCTATAGCAGTAATGTACAACAACAACAACAACCAACAACCAAGTAAAATCCCACAAGTGGGGCCTGGGGAGGGTACAGTGTACGCAGACCTTACCCCTAACCCAGAGGATTTGAGAGGCTGTTTCCGAAAGATCCTCGGCTCAGCGAAAGCAATTTGTTCGGAGCAGACATTTCTTCCGAATGCAACTGATATAGGAACAAAGAAATGGGAGAAATAATAGTGGATAAACTATACAAGCTGGAATTTTTAAAGTTGCTACATTAAGCAAACTATTGTTGAGAACATTGGCTAAGATGGCTTAGTCTGTACATGTGCAGATAGGACCATGAGGTCATCCAAGAACGACGGTATCATAGTCATCTTCTGTAGATACCCTTTTCTTCATAGTGTTGCGAAAGATCTTAAACTGTTAGAAAAGTAACCACTTGCTAGCACTATTCACGCGTTTGAGTTTTCAGTGTGGTTAGTTTTTTATGCAGCTCCAAGTTTGACATCTTTTCCATTTCCAAAGCACGTTCAAGCTTTTATCCAGCCAAGAAAACATTTGGTGTATAACTTTAGCTAAGAGAAAAAGGAAACAACAATATTATAGCAATGTACCACAAACGATGAAGTTACCTTAGCTGCTCGGCTGCTCCATTCTCCCAGAATAGCTCTAAGTCTCTCATTTTCTTCTACATACTGTTACAGAGAGAGAGAGAGAGAGAGAGAGAGAGGGAGAGAGAGAGAGAGAGAGAGAGAGAGAGATGTCATGCAAACTACTTTGAAAAAAGAAAAAGAAAAAGAAAAACGCAAGATCAAGGGAGAGCCCAACAACTATACAAGACAGACAATGAAGATACTCAGATAGAATAACGCTAGTTAGTAACTACTAACTACGGCGTAGTACCAGTGTATATGGTTCTTTAGGAATTGCTAGCAACCCTACAATGTTGCACTCAGCTAAGCACTAGAAATGCCTTCTGTATTCAGTAAAAGAACCCCTAGAGGGTGAAATGTGTCTGGACTTCATTTTATAATATCTTTCATACCATCTAATAGTGTTATAGAAGCAAACTGGTAGACTTATTTCCTATCCCAAAGAAGCATCTACTCCCAGGAGTGAGAGGACAAACAATTACCTCCCTCAATGAAAAAGTGGGATGAGAAATAATTTAATTATCAATCGCAGAATCTCAGAAAGAGTTGAATTGACCCTCGACATAGCAATAATGTAAATGTAAGAATTACATGTTGACATGGACATATAAATGGATGATGTGTGTTTGGACTATCATCATTTGCCTTTCACTATATCTCACAGTTACATACTACATACAGTTGTACTGTGGCTTTGCTGTTTATGTTGGATATCCAAATTCTAGAGATTGAGAATGTATATTAGATGACCGAAGCCAAACTATCTTGACATTTTCAGTAGATTCATTTTCCAGACAGATTGTCACACAAATAAAATAATACTTACATCTAATCGTGTCCCAAGGTGGCAAAGACATTTTCTCGTAATTCTTTATACTTGAAGAAATGAACAATAAAGGAAGACAATCCATCAAAATAAAAAATTTGAGCTCCTCAAATTTAGGTGAAACAAGGGAAACCACACCGTGGAAAAATTAGATGCATAAATTCATAATATTTCTTTGTCAAAAACAGGAACTTTCGATTATCCTAAATATAAGTAAGTCATACAACTAAAATTAAATTTTACATTTGGGGTAACTATTAGGGTTAGCTTGAACGAGAAAAAAGAAGTCAAGATATAAGCTTTATGAAATTGGAATGCACATTTGACAAATTAGATATTACTAACTACGACCTTTAGCAACCAATAAATTAATTAACACCGTAAACAAAGAGACCCAAGAAATCAGTCTGATATCAATATGCTAATTTCTTTCAAAAGGGTCCAATTTTATTAGGCCAATAATGATTACATCAAAAGCTAATACTAAAATGTTATTTTATAATAAGTTTATTCTTAATAGCAAATAAGTCCCAATTGCTTAATGAAAAGTACAAAATATGCAAGCAAGACAGAATCAACACAGGCGACCGTCCCTAGAAGAAAATTAAACTCAGCTGTAATTACACCAAATATCTTACTTGTTTTCATAACCCAAAAATGCTACTTGACTTTTAAAGCATTTTAAAACACACCTGATTATTTGCATGGCGAATACGTTGAATCTCAGTATCCTTCTCCTCTATTATAGATCGAGCAAGCCTCAGCTCAGATTGCAATTGATTCATCTGAAACACACAAGTATTTAGAAGAAGAGAGAAAGGGATAAAACAAGAAGAGCTAAATTTCCAGTTTGAAAGCAAGACTCTTGTGAGAAAAGAAATTACAATCTTAATACCAACGACTTCCACCAGAAAACAATAAGGGAATGAGAGAGGAGAATCTCACTCAAAAAGAAGCCACAAAACAGACATACAATTGCACGTATACTAGTCAGAACCATAGGTCAGCTGGAAATGAAAAAAGGACAAAAAGACCACAAGCTACGTAATACCTCAGCTTTAAGTGTGCGTAACTCTTGATCTCGAGTTGCCAATAAGTGAGCAAGATCAACCTGGCAGGACCAAGAAGACTCGTTAACATCATCATTTTGAAATCTTAGTAACAAATCCAAGTGATTAATGACTACTCAACATGGCTGATTCCATTATCAGCAGTCCATAATATCCAAAATATTAATTTTGCTTTCGGAAAGAAAAATCCTTGAGAGAATCATAAAAGATGAAAGTGCTGGTGTATGCAATATTGTTCTCACCATCTACTTTTGGAATTTTTTTTCCTTTTCAGTTGCTAACAAATACTACTTGCTCAGTTAGTCAAAAGTCATTTGCATGAGCGATCAAAATAATAGAATCAGGGCCAACCTTTTGGATGCCCCGACTAATAGGACAAAAAAGCTGGGTGATAATCTTAAAAGGACAGTACTTCAACTGAGATCTTATAAGTTCATGTTTTCAAGTTCTTTTTTCCCCTCAATTTATTCTTATAGCTTAAATATAATTAACTCGACATGCAGCCAACAAGTAATGTTATTTCTTTCTAGATAGTACAGAAACAGCAACACAATTTTGACAAGGACAAACATACCTGAGGTGCATTCCCATCATTAGATCTTTCGTATTTGCTTAAGGTTTCTTGCAGTCTAAGAATCTAGAAGAAAAAGGATTAAATTAACTCAGAGAAAAGAAAGAAAAAGTTCCAGAAGGAACAATCGGGATTAAAATCCTTTTGTTCATAAGGGATATATACGTCCTGAAGAGATAATACCTATAAATGTCTACAGCACTTTCCTTTCCAAGAAAAAACAGGAGATTCTTAACCTATAGTAAGAAATATCCTCTATGGACTATTAACTGCTTGATGCACCAACTAGAAAAATTGGACCAGCCCAAACTCCAGTTTCTACTCCCTCCCCAACCACCAAAAAGCTTGGGAAGCGCGTTGCCAGCAACATAGGATTTTAATAACCACATACCTCCTCACTCAAAAAGTGTATATTTTCTTGCTGATATTGCAACAATGCCATCTGCTGATCTGATAGTCGACCACCATCCTGGTACCTGTAGAACAAAAGGCTCTTAGCAAAATTATCATTTGTATCATCAAGAACAAGCAGTGAAGCAACTGTCAAGCTCTTTCTTCCATCTCTTCGTAGAAGTCCCCAGTCCAAGGGCCATAAAGATAGTGTCACATTGACATAATAAAAGTACAAATACATAATGATCGGTCTGAAAACATACATAAAAAGATATTTGAGATTTATTATTTTAGCCTCAGTTATTCCTCCAAAGGCCTCCCACTTCTCCAACTACCAAATGCTTGACCATATCAGAAATCAAAATAGGTATCATGTAGCAAAAGCACTTATCAGTACTAACTATATCTCAACATTCATGAACTCAAACAAAGATGAAAATTTTGTCAATCCCAATACCCAACTCATTTTTGGTCATCCCAATTTATTTTACCTTTTTTTTTTTGTAACGCAAAGTTTCCCATCATCCATATTTCACTTGACATAAAATAAGCACCTCATTATATTCTTTTAGATTTGATATTACATTGTTTCAACAAAACTTCCCATTTTCCCAGATTCCAGCCAGTAGTTTAGACACCTCTCTAATGCAATCAACAAGACCTAATAAAGCTTTTTAGAGTTATCTATATAAGAAGTGAAAGAGTAATTTGACTTGCCAAACACATTGCACCATTTGTTTCCTAGTCAAGTAGAGTAGAGCGTAATTTTTATCTAATCACAGACTCAAAGAGAAGCGTGCTGAAGTTAGTTTTAGCTTTTTATAAAAGTGGCTACAAATGCTTGAAGAAACAGAAACACATGCATGGCACCTTGTTTTAAATAGAATTGTGAAAGAGCCCTCCATAATCTGATGCAAATTTAGGGTAAAGTAACAGTGACCAAATTAATGGACAAAATGTTTCTCCATAATCAAAAAATAAACCTGTGAGGTACCTCAAACCTTCCAGAGAACTTGATGGTTGAAGTGGAGAATAAAGTGACTTTAAAACATCAGGCTGGGAATCTAAGGAATTGTACTGGTGAACACAACCTGCAGACAGTAGAAGGTTTAATTGACTTTATTTCTCATCTAATACATCCTGACAATATAGAACAGGTCGGAATTTCTAATAGGTGATTTCAAAGCCAGAAAACAATTTTCAGTTCTCAAATATGAAGAGGATTTAACTTGTAGCTGTCATCTCCCTTTCATGCAATTCTGCAGGAGTCTTTTCTAGACAGTCAAGGAATTTGAAAACGATAGAATTTTACCGAAAAATCGACTCTTGTTAAAGGCATCCATTAAAGGAATTTACTCACCAATATAGACTGTCATGAAAGAACCAGCACATACTACTTCAGTCAGCATGATGATCCTGAAAAATGAAGCAATAAAACTATAGAAAACAGTACAAAGAATAAACATATAAACTTCAGCACCACTGCTATAGCTCATGCAACCTCCAACCCTGCATGAATGCAACCAAATATATATCCTTGAGGTGCTAAACAAAAATTAAAAGCCTAGAAGCGGCCCTCGGATCGGACTTGAGCAAGTGAAACCTTCAAGTTCTTTGTTCCGACTTCCACCACCCATGAATAATGATTTTAGATGAATTGTTCTTAGGGAACTAGAAGTTGATAGGCCATATCCATGAAGTACATTCAATGCCCAAATACAAATGCATATAAAATCCCACCCCCAAAAAAATGACAATTTTGGTCCTATTTTTTTTTTTCACTATCGATATATCAAAACCACCTTCACTGTTTTTTGTCCTTGAACTGGATTTGTCTAAACCAAAGCGACAATGGCAGCAACTTAGGTGTTACCCTCTGCCTCATTACACTCGTCATCTGTGCGAGTCCGGAAAAAATATCGAAATCGAATATCTTTCAATTCCAAATTCATATTCATTTTCTTTCAGTCATTTTAAGTGGATTTCTCTAAACTAGAGCGAAAACGGAAGCAGCTTAGATTTTACCGTCTGCCTCATTATACTCTATATCTGTGAGAGTTTTCTGGAAAATATTGTAACTGAAAATGTCTTCAGGTTGTTAGTTAAAATGTTTCTTCTTATTTCAAAACAAAGCAAATTAAATAAGAAATAGGGAAAATCAGTTCCTTTACCTTTTTCATTTTGGAACATAGCAGACAATACTTAAAGCTCCAACAACGTTCCATATAAGACCTTGACTCACTTTCCTCGTCTATAACTTGTCTATGGATGGTAATAAAGTTATTATTCCCCATCACAGTTCCGTATTTCAAAATGCTCTAGTTATCCAAAACGTGAAATCCTATAGATTTCTATAAAATCTATCCGCAAAACCAACTATCTGACTTAATATGCTACCTTGCTTAAAAGTGTTACCATAACTAAGTTTTTTTTTGGGAGATAACAAAGACTAGCACTAAGTTGGTGACTTAGATTTAGCTTTTATGTTTTCATACAACGTAACTCTATCATAGCACTCCTTCGTAAAGGAATAATTCATAACAGCAGTATACATCAGAGAAATTATCACAAATTAAGAAGGAAAAAGTCGCCAGGGGCCATTTCAACACTGAAAGTTGTTGAATGAACATCTCTTTATGCAAGGAACCGCATATAACTGAAAAAATAGATGCAGCCAGTTTCTTGGAATGTAAACCTGAGTAGTGTTGATATAGAGAGGATGCTAATACGTGGATCCCAAACCATGACAAGCAGCATCGCTGAGGTTCCTGTAATTGAAGTGTTTCAAATGGATATCCATTTAAAAACCAACAGAAGAAAAATGATCTGAAACCTTTTGAACAATCACGAAAGCAACTTAGGAATTAAACTAGTAGTTCTGTAAGTGTCAGATAACAGAAGAATCTGTCACGAAATTAGAGCAGTAAAGCTTTTCTTTAAAAAGAAAAAGAAATTTAATAGCTTTTCATGGACACATCTTGTGATCATGAAAATTATCTTTTAAGCTCAGAGTTTGTATTACTTCTCACTCATATTTACTCAGCCTCTTTTTCCCCTTTTCTGGGAGTGTAGTGGAGGGTTGAGAAGAATCCAAATTTTGCATAAGTGAAATCAAGAATCGGATCCCCATATGCAAATTAAACAATAATCAAGAATCGGATCCCCATATGCAAATTAAACAATATCATACATAGAAAATAATTGTAATTCTGCAAGAAAATAACAGAGATGCAATTCACCTATAGCAGATTAGTCAGCATGTGAAATTTACAGTTGGATACTATAGCAAGATTTGTTTTGACCACAGATTTTTGCTGGCGATGATTATCACCACTCAAGCAAAAGAGTATAAAGAAGAGCTGACGCATAAACTAGAGGACCAGGTAATGCGTACCATACGCGATTGTAGCAAATGGTAGGCGAATAATATGCTTCAGTTTCTGGCTGAAAATATAGTACCCCTGCAAAATTTAAAGTTCGGATTACTACAAACTTCAGAAATCATCACTTGTCTTATAATTTTGATAATAAGAACACTGCAATGAAGATGAAAAATATCAATCTTGATAACTGAATATTGCAGTAAAATGTAATTCCCATCCAAGTAGTGCCACCACAAGTCTCCCATTCACCAAAAGAAAGACAACTGAAACCCTGAGAATTTGTATCTGAATTGTAGTGCAGAGAAGTTGCCAACTTGGTTAACGGACCTTACCTTTCTTGTACCCCCAGGATAGATACGAGAGAAAAAAATAAACAAAAGCCTGGAAATCCTCGAAGCAACTAATGGGTTAAGAAGCACATTTCATGATTTCCTTGATCCATTCTCAAGATCTAGGTACTTCTACAATGCACTACCTCATTCGCGAAACCTTTAGTCCCATACAGTTTGTATATCAGGTTATTCTACTATACTGATCTGTTTCTCCAACTTACTGGTACCCACCACTTTGCAAACTCCGTGGAGTGCCAACTAGCTTAGACCGGACTATGAAAGCCACTTGAATAATATGAATGTTTTGGCGCTGATGTTTAGCTTAAAGTATATATATTTCTATGTATATCGCCTCATATTTTACTTTTGTTTCGTGAATTTAGGATGTTAAATGTGTTGATTTATGTTAATTTGATGTGTTTTTATGTGTAGGAATGATTCGGGAGAAATTGGGGCGAAACGCGCAAGATTTGAGCCAAAACGGACGAAACCGGAAAACTTGCGAATTTGGGCGCCACAGGTGGCGCCCAGCCCTACCTGTGGCGCCAAAAACAGTATGCACAAGTATGGGGGCGCTATGGAGGGCGCCTGGCGCCGGGCTGGGCGCCGGTGACGCGAATTTTGTCCTATTTTGTCCGGGACACGGTTTATTCGGCCCTAGACCTATCCAACACGTATAAAAGCGAGACTAAACATATTTTTGAGGGGAGGACGCCACTTTTGAGGATAACTAACATACTTTGGAGGAGAATTCACGTGGGGGAACACACACCCCGCTTGGAGGAGGCTTCTAACTAGTTTTTCTTCTCTTCTCTTCTTTTAGTTTCATAGTTTATTTGTTCTAGAGTTGTTGGGTGCTACATGAACGTTGTAGTTTGAAGCTTGAATTGTTCTTATTATTTTATCATATTGGTTTATTTATTCAATCTTGCGCTTAATTATTTGATTGCTTGATCACCAATTGAATACTATCTACGAATCTAGGATTGAACTCGGGAGAGGGAATTCTAGATTGCATATAAGATTGAGTAGAGCAAGATCTTAACTCTAAGGGGGAGCGGATTTGCGGTTAGGATAGGAATATACCTAATCGCCTTGCTTGGTTATTATACGGGAATTATAAATGCGTTCTTGTTAATCCTAATTTCATAGGAATATAGGAGTTAAGTTAGCTTGAATAGGCGAGTTGTACTTCGGGAGAAGGCTACGACCAATATTAACCCTGTCAACCAATAAATCAGATAAATTAATTAGACGATTTAAGTGGAAAACTCAACGGGATTAGCTAACCCATAGCTCTAGAATATTCACTCACATTGAATTCGGCTTTAAGCTTGTCGTTGTTTTCTTTAATCTCTTAATTTGTTACTCTAGATTATCTTTAGTTAAATATTCATACTTTAGGAATCGCTTAAATAGATTAATTGTTTGGTTTAATTTAGTTGATAGTTAATCACAAGTCCCTGTGGGTACGATATCTGGACTTACAATCCTATATTACTTGTCGACCACATATACTTGCGTGTGCGTTTGGGAGCAACAGGCACCATAACAGTATTTAATATGCAGATGCAGAAGACCTCACAACTAGATGATTTCTGCCAAGATTATATATAAAGAGATAATTTTTATTCCATGTTTTCTTTTGTGCACATGTCACAAGAGAGGGAGAGGAGAAGGGCAAGGTGTGGATGAAAGTTAAGTCCAATCCAATGAGGTAATATAATCATTTATAGCTGAGGAAGTTTGATATAATTCATTGCCCTTCCAGCGTTGTTTTTTAACTTTTTTAATAACTTTCATCTCAGGCTATATTGAAAGAATAATATTAATCACCAGTCCAACAACAAAACCTCGATCCCGAGCTAGTTGGGATCAGCACATATTTTTAGCAGAAATATAATAGAAATACTGACCTGTAGCCGTATTTTCTTAACTTGATAGACCAGATATTGCTGAAAAATGCCTACAGATATCAAACACTTCTGTTTTAGGCATAGAACTATAGAGGGAAGTCAGCTGCTGGAACAATATAATGAAGCGCAGCAGATTTAAAACTTATGATTTGCTGAAAGCAAAGGAAAGAAGTCAGAGAATTTGACTTCATATCGAACCTGTGACAACAAGGAGGGCAACATTACAACTGCAAAGAAGTGGGAACACTAATCCTTCTATAGGGTGAAATATCCATGTAGCTCCCACCGCCAAAATAGCAAAGCCTGACTAGAAATCATCATAATTAGTTCACCTAGAATGTGGCTAAATTTGCATCTTTGTCAAGCCACAAAGAATTCATGAACTAATACTTGCCAATAAGAAAAAGTAGAAAATACTCCCAATAAGGCTCGTAGGCTTCCTATGACCGGATAGAGGTGCTTCATGCAGTACGTCCACAAACCTACAGTTGAACAAGCAGCATAATCAGTTATTAGCAAGAGAAGCTGAAGTATTAGGTCAAAACAGGAATAATCTATAGTTTGCTTAGACACTACATGTATATCATCCTGAGTTCTCCCTCCATTCTTTAAATCTTTCCAGCCTTTAGAGATACTCTCACAGATTACAGCCTTCTAACTTACAGTTAAGGTGCTGACTCTAAAGATCGCGAGAGTATAGTCAGTTAGAGAACTATAAGAAACTCAATCAAATTTTGGTAGGAGCTCATAGAAGAAATTCAATCAACTATACCTTAAACCCAAACTAATTGGGATTGATTATGTGAATCCCCTGTATCCATTATGTTTTATTCAGACTGTTTTCATCCCAAGACTGTTGCACATGCCTAATTCGCTACGCCCCGACAAATTTAGTATTGGTGGATTCAACATAGTTACACTTCTGTAACATAACAGTCATTTTATTGTAACCCTCCTCCTTTTCTCAGAACTTGTTCTTTGTGAAGCTCACATAGGGACTGAAGCTCACAAACAAAAGAAAAACACAAAAAAGTTTGATCTTATAACAGTGATTTTCCATCTAACTTGCGCACCTCGACTATTCCACCGGATACCTACTACTTCCCACCAGCACGGTACCAGATAACTCGCCCCACCAAGGCTTGGGTGGATGGGAAGAAATCACTTAATATTATTGTAACTTTGTCCAAGAATTACAATAGCAATCTCGCAAACTAACATTCTTTATAACGGCGATGTTCAATAAACACGCACACACCTTTGATTAATCAACTAGGTAGACACTATCCCCTATCAACACAAGTATTGAGTAACTCTGGTCATCAAGGCTTAAGTAGATTTGAGAAATTCACCTAGTGTCACATTTGCTAGGATTCCAACCTTGTTTCCCAAGGTTGTCACTCTAGCTCTTCAACTACTAGGAAATCCCTTGGGACCCTTGTAGACTATCATTTTCTGGTTCCATTCGGTATCCGGCATCCACTGGCTCAACTAACCAGACCCCCCCCCCCCCCAAACCACCCCACAACCCAAATAGGACTATCAAAATAGGAAGCACTTATTTCTCGATTCCAAGGCTCGAAGCTTTGACCTCTTGTTAAGGGTGGAGTATTTATCCCCTACATTCCTCGGTGACTAAAGTCCTTGCAAAATCCTAAGAACACCCTTTGACTTCCCAAATTTAACGTCTGCTCAACCGAAGCACAATTCCCCGTGATTCCAACTGAACTTAAATAAGTTCAAATCCCTAGATATGTAACAACGAATATGACAAAAAGAATGTACAAGTATTTGCTGAATTGATCAGCTTCTTAGCTAGGAAAATGTGAGCTTAAAAATTATTTCACTTAGCAGGTAATTAAAAAGAACCATTCCTGTATTTCAAAATGAAAACTAGAAAACTGACGATTTCAATCAGCATAAATACATACAACAACAGTATTCGAATAATTACGAATTTTGGAAATATATGAATGGTGCGAATAGATTGGAGGATTTAGCTCTTACAGATTATTTTCGTCTGGGGATGCAGAGATTAAAGAAGACTGTATTTCCGTTGACATCTTCTTCTAAATCTTCTTTCCTTTCCAATATTTCCAGTTTAAAACCGTTTTATTTCAGATTCTTCATTCCTTTAAAATTAAAATTGAGAAAATGACAGAAAAGGTCCATTAGTTTAAAATAGTTCCTTAAATATAATTATGAGATTTTTAAAATTTGTAAAAACTGAGTACTTTTAGTCTCTATTAAAATTTAACGAACATATTTAACATGCCACACTAGGTTGGATAGGATTAGGAACGAGGATATTTGAGAGAAAGTAGGTGCGGCTCATATGGAGGATAAGATGTATGAAGCGAGACTTAGATGGTTCGGGCATGTGAAAAGCCAAAGCTCCCTATGCCTCGGTGAGGAGGTGTGAACGGTAGGAGAAGAGGTAGAAGACGGTCTAAGAAATATTAGGGAGAGGTGCGTGACTTCGGCTTATGGAGCACATGGCCCTTGACAGGATGGAGGTCGAATATTAGGGTTGAAGGGGAATAAGTCGTAGTGTGTTTTTCTGATTTGTTCCATATTTATTAGGGTTAGCTGACTAGTACATTATCTTCGATTCTTAGAGTGCTAGTATTAGGGTTGTTTTTTAGTACTATCTTCCGCTTCGTTTTTATAGTACTTTGTCGTGTTACTACTTCTTGCTATTGCTTTCTTCCATTTGCTTATTTTTCGGTTCATACATTATTGGTATCATTTTCCTAGCCTTGTTGTTGTTATTTACTTGTTCCTAGTTTTGCTCTCGAGCCGAGGGTCTTTCAGAAACAATATCTCTACCTCCTTAAAGGTAGGGGTAAGGTAGGCGTACACATCACCCTCCTCATACCGTAGTTGTTGTTATAAGTTTGTAAGAAACTATATTTAATATGAACTGTTAGAAAAAAATAACCATAAATACTAGAAAATCTATTCAAATCCCAAAAATTGCATTATACACCAAAAAACACCAAAAATATCACCAAAATAGCAAAGATAGCATAATACACCAAAACAAACATAAATTATAAAAACTGCACCGCCAAATATGAGCTCCTAATAAAAAAATCTCGCAGTTCCAGTTAAAATTTCCAATCAGAATTTATTAAATATTTTATGAAGTCCAAAGGTGCTCATTTTTTGACAAACTCAAAAGATTAAAATTACTCATGGTTATATTCAAATTGACTATTTTAAACACACCCTAAAACATAAGGGCTCATTTTGTCAATTTCCTCATAAATGTTATTTTGTGAGCTTAATTTTTGTAATGTAAATTTTTTTTTACATAATTAAGATAACTATAAAATACTTTTAAGTAAATATTTATAATAAATATTAAAAACTTTATTCCTTTTAAGCTGATATGCTTTGTCACAAAGAAATAGGGAAATTACCAGCTATGTCCATTTATAAGTAGCTCATTATAAAAATTGGCCAATTGATAAAATATTATTAATATTAGTCAAATTAGCCAATTAGCTATTTGTAGCAAAAAATATCAAATTTTTGCTTTGTTTTGAGTAGGTGTTATTAGAATAGATTGGGCACAACTTAAGGAGCTTGAATCTCAGTTTTGGGATGATTTGGTGAAGTTTTGAGGTGGTTTGAATTGAAAATTCGAAGTAAAAGCTGAAATTGAAAAAAAATGATATGTGTTATCACACTATGTACATTTGTGTATCACATATGTATCAATTGTGTATCACATGTATATCCATGTATACCTGTGTGTGTGATACATGCGTGATACATGTTTGATACATCTGGTGCAGAAGACTTTTTTGAACTCGATTTAATTACGAATTTTGATACAAACCAGTCCAAATCACCTCCAATCTTCCTCAAATTTTGTATATTGACTTATCTATATATTTTCAATGAATTTCAACTATAGCCATTGAAAAAGTTCCTTTTTTGTTTAGATTTTTGGAATATTGTATAGATTTTTGTATTTCATTACCTTATTTGCTACCCCGTCCATGAAATTTCCTTTCTGTCTTGTATCTAATGTTGCTAATCACGCTTAAAAATATGGAAGGTGGTTTTTGCATGTGATTCTTTGAGAGAAAGAACCCTATTATTTGTTTTTTCAATTTTTGTTGGCTAGTTTTGGTAAGTCTATGACTAATGGCTAGAGGTTGGTAAGTTGAAATTTATTTGGGACATTTGTATAAGTTTCCTAAAGAAATATTATGACAAAGTTACATGGGCCCTCTACGTCAGAGTGAACCGCCGCAAGAATCCAGTAACCCAGAGTTCAAGTTCGATCCATTAGGTTCTTCAATTACTTTTTTAAACAATATAAGAAAATACCATCGAATATTTTTGGCACAGTCTTTTCTGTATTTTCTATTGACATATAAATTATATAATAATTATACATGATTACATACATACATCCATATATATATATATATATATATATATTATGTGAGCGGCTATTTATGCTAATTTATCTGAAAATATTAATCCAAATGTGTACTTACTAGATCAGAGGTAGCATTTTTCTAATTCTATTTTTTTTTTCTTGAGAAAAAATAGGGTCTTTGTAGGAGAATTCACATATTTTTTTGGACAATTGATCCAAAAGACTAGGCTTACACCCGATTCACACGGGCTTCAGTTCAGTCCAATTCATGTTAAGCCAGGCCCACTAACTTCACTTACTTAAACATCTAACTTACAAAATTTTCAGCTAAAACACATTTTGAAAATTCAAAACTCTTTGAAGCTTCAAAATTCAATGGCATCACCGGACACCGACGTGCCTATGGTTCCCGCCGGCGAGGGTTCAACCGGCGTTGGATCGTCTACTAAAAAGCCCAAGCGATTCGAAATCAAAAAGTGGAATGCTGTTGCTCTCTGGGCTTGGGGTCAATTTCTAACCCTAACTAATTTCCTTTGTCTCTCCTTTACAACTTTTTGGTGTGTAAATTTGACGATTTTATGCTGATTTCTAAGTACCATAACCCGGTGACCTATTCAAATTTTGAACTGATAGTAGTTGTTAAGTACCATTGCACTTGCTAGTATTTCGTGACGATTGTGAACTTAGTGTACATATATGTACATGTACATAAATTGAGTTATTTAAGAATTCAAGAACATGTCAATATATAATGCGTGTGTGTATTTTTCAAGGTGAATCCTTGGTGGGCAGAGTTATCTGGTACCTGTGGGTTTAACCGAAAAAATAGTTTTTGAAGTCAAAGCAATTAAATAAATAATTTGGGTTTCTAAAAACCAATTTGATTCACTTTTCCAAGTATAATCAATACAAAAAAGGAACAAATAATGATAAGGAAATAAATTAAGAGAATAAAGGAAATGGATATCTTATTGATGATTGCAGTCTTTCTTTTGTATGAAAGTAATAATCTTCCAATAATAAATACATGGTATAGAATTCTGTAATTGACAATATAACTTAGTAGTTTTTCGATGAGGATACAAGAAATGGAAAAGGGGTTTAAATAATACTATCATTCATAACTGTTTGCCTTATTTAGCTCTTGCCCGTTACTTCATTTATTGCATTAATTGTTCGTTACGTGATTGATTTGTAACGATTGAGGTAATAATAGGAAATCTAGTGTAATCAGGGATTGACTGATACTTTCCATATTCGTAGCTATTAATGATCTTAATTATCATTGTCGTGACTACATTCTTATGTTTAACCTCGAGGCTAATAGGCACGGTATATGTACGTATATCGCGCCTAATAACCCCAAGGATGTTGCACACATCTTCTCTATACGTCATTCTTTTTTGTCGTAATAACTCCAATGACAACTATCTTCACAAAATAAGTCCATGTCACGAGTCTATTTTCCACTAATACAGATAGTCCCCCCACTTTTTGGATAAACGCAACTGAATATTTTGGAAGTGGAGAGTTTATTTATGGCGGGAATATTTTGCCGCCTCTCTCTCTCTCTCGAGATCATTATGACGTGCTGCAGAAGTGAAAAGATACGACCTCCTTCCATTTAATGCTCGAGACATGTGTCTTGCTGCGATTGGTTATGAAGTTTGCAGCGGTTTCCCATTTATGCCCGGAAAACTGTTGCAAATTTCAGAACCAATCGCAACAAGACACGTGTCTCGAGCATTAAGTGGAAGGAGCGCATGTCTCTTCACTTCAGCATCACGTCATAATTATCTCGGGAAGAGGCGGCAAAATATTCCCGCCATAAATAAACTCTCTACTTCCCGAATATTCAATTGAGAATATCCAGAAAGTGGGAGGACTATCTGTATTAGTAAAAATAGACTCGCCATGTGGACTTATTTTGTGATGACAGGTGTCATTGTAGTTATTACAACAAAGAAGAATGATGTGTGCAACACCCTCGGGGTTGTACGCGCATATACTGTGCCTATTAGCCTCGAGGTTAAACATAAGAGTATAGCCACGAGATTGATAATTGAGGTCATTAATAGCTACGAATATGGAAAGGGTCAGTCAATCCGTGATTACACATATTTGTTATTATTACCTCAACCGTTACAAATCAATCACGGACAATTAATGCAATATATGGCAGGAGCTAAACAAAGCAAACAGTTACGAATGGTAATACTATTTAAACCCCCTTCTATATCTTGTATCCCATCGAAAAACTACTAAGTTATACTGTCAATTACATTTCTCTATTATTGGAAGATTTATTACTTTCATACAGAAGAAAGACTGCAATCATCAATAAGATTTCTATTTTCTTTTTCCGTATTGATTATACTTGGAAAAATGAATTAAATCGGTTATTAAAAATTTGAATTATTTAATTGTTTTAACTTCAAAAATTATTTTTTGGGTTAAACATTGTGCTAGTGGAAGATTTAACAATTTATTCCTGATTTTAAGTACCATAACTCGGTGATATATCATATTATAAACTAGTGATTGCGAAGCACTATTGCACTTGCTTTTCCATGTGAATGGTTTAAATATAGTCAGACCTCTCTATAACAGCATCCCTATATAACAAACATTCACTATAAAAGCCAAGTTATCGTCGGAACTGATTTTTTAAGTTCTATTTTACCTCTCTATAACAACTTTACACCTATATCAACAACATCCATACTTATAGCAAAACGTTCTTTGTAAAACTACCCCTCTATAATAGCCATATAGAATCTCTAAGATTGCTAATAATAGTTCTAAAAATATGCACATAATCTTTTTCATTGAACAAAGTTTCTATCTTGCATAATACATAAGATATAAAGATCTACACATGATATATTTTTCATTGGACAAATGCCAAAAAATATTTATATAGAAGATTCCATTGTTATGTACTTAGATTGCCTTCAAGGGAAGCTATCAGTTATCCTTTTGCTAAAAGTTTGGACATAAATTTTTGTCAATTCAAGTGTTATATCGCTAGTAAGAGAATGGAATCTACAAAATAAGCTACAATTACAAAGTTTTTTCATCAATCTTTAAAGAATTGATTTTGTAGTAGCTTTAAAATGTGTAACCTTAGAACTAACTCTTTGTACATTTAGTTATAAATTTATTAATAATGTATTAATTTTCTTAATATTTAATAAGTAAAATATGCATATCTTTTGAGATTTTAAATTTGAATAATTTTCTTATCGTTTATATGCAATATTAAAAAAATGGATAGTTTTTGTCTATAACAACAAAAATATATTTTGCATCAAATGTTATAGGTGTATAACAACCATTTACTATAAAAGCCAAATAAATATTGAAACATACGAGGTTGTTATAGAGAGGTTTGACTCTATATATTTTAGGAATTTACTCTATATATATACTTTTTTTTCGAGTTCTATGCTTTTCTAGGAGTTGTTTAGCCTTTCAAAAATTTATAATCAGTAGAAAATATAATGAACTTCTAGTAATTATTATTATTATTACTATTATTATTATTATTATTATTATTATTATTATTATTATTATAATATTGTTGTTGTTGTTGTTGTTATTTTGGATTATAATGGACTGCAATGAGTTTATATGGAGTAACATGGTCACTGAGGATTCATACTACCGGCCTAAGTTTGTTTGAGACTGAGGCGTAGTTGTTGTATATAATTTTTTTTCGAGGTGAACGGTACAGATCGATTCTTGCTGAAAAATTGAATGTCCATGGATGCTTGTGTTATTGATGTTTTTGCAACATCAGCTCTGTGTATGTTGACTTACATGAGATTAGAGATGGATGTTTCTTGGAAAATCTAAAGTCAGTTAAGTACTTATGGTAATGTTGTTGTGTACACGCACGCTTGTACTTGTTATGCGTGAATTGAAGACTAGAAAGCAACATTAAGTGGAAGGTGCTTACAGCAATTTAAGTTGTTTGTAACAATTTAAGGAGATTGTTTGATTATAGATGTTTTATTTAGAGACTTTTTGTCCTCTATGTTTGTTTTGAATGTATTGTTGTCCTTATAGCACTTTATTGTTACCTTATATATTATGAAAGATCCTTGTATATTGTTACATCTTATGTTTCTGGGGTTCTATTGAAAAGATATTATAAATGTAATAGCAGTTCTGTACTTTCATTTGTGTATTTTTTTGTGTTTGTGTGTGTATTTGATTTATTCACTTGCACATTTTCATGAATTACATTGAGCTGATCTATCTAATTTATTTTAATTTTTTACATTCTTACGTTCAATAATCAATCCTTGTGACTTTGGTTGCAGATATTGTGGTAGATAATTGTGCAATCTGTAGGAATCACATCATGGATCTGTGTGAGTTTTGGCTCTCTTTTCTACGTTGTTGAAGCCGGTGTTTCTTTTTCTCTGATATGATACCATTCATTAAATATTTGATCCTCTTAATATTCGATCTTAGTTTATGCTAATTTTGATTAGGTATCGAGTGTCAAGCTAATCAAGCTAGCGCGACAAGTGAGGAATGCACAGTTGCTTGGGGTATGTTGCTCTTGTTATGTGTGAGAATATTGATTAAACAGCTTAGTTTGTCAATTTGCCATGACTTTCATGCTTTTTATGAAATTAGTTTGCATAGGAATCAACTTATGCAGTATTTTATGTGTACTACTATTGACACCTTAGATTTTGTCAAGACATAAAACTACTTGATTCTATTCACTCGTGACGATAATAAGAAGGATGTGTTTGTGCCAGAGGTCATGTAGTTGTTGTTCAGTGGTTGCTTCAGTGTTATTAAGAGGTAGATTCACCTTATTTTAGAGTTTAGGCAATTGTGGTGCCTTAATTATTGGAGGGTATTGGAGTAGATGATTAATGCTCTTTTGCAATATCAATAATTGTGTTAGATGAAGGAGGTTGATCTCTCTCAAGACTCAAAGCCAGTGTCCATAAATCAAATTAGGTGTATAAATTTGATAGGACACAAATCTTAGGGTTAGAGTTTGTAGTTAAATGTAGGTGAATTAGAAAAATTGGGGTAAAGTTAAATGTTTAGTGAATTCTGGCTTTCCTAATATAAAATGGAATTCCTGGGCGTAGTTTGAAGAAGTTTTGTCTATTTATGGGGAGAAAGCTCATACTTTTGAAGATAGAAACACTTCGGATAGCTAAACAAGAGATTACCACACAAGAAGAACTTAGTGTCATGTCGAGATCAGTTGTATACCTAGATTTTGTTGAATTTTTTCCAGAATTGTAAGAGTTGAATTGGGATTTTGGTAACCATGCTTTGTGTTAACAGAAGATTATTTGTTTTATTTTTTATTTTCTGGCATCCACATTTTTTATTTGATTATAATGGTTCTAATAGAAGGTTATTTGTGTTATTTTAATTTTCTGTCATCCAGAGAAGTCACAATGATTGTCAAATTTTACTTCTCCTTCATCTTCTCTATTTCATCTTCTCCTCTTGCTTCCTCTTTTGTTTTTGGGTTGCAACTCAAAAATCATTTGATACTCCGGTGGTATGAGCTCAAAAGATGATGTGATTAATATCTTGTATCTCCTCTCACTGTATCTCGCCCATACACTCCATCAACAAACAGAATACCACAGTCTTGCTCCCACCCTTTGTAATTCCCCCGTTTAACCATGAGGCTACGTGAATAGGAAAGACCAATATCTCTTTACCACTGAAATATGAAGGAAGAAGAAAGCCGTTTAATTACTTGGTGGAGAAAAAGATGAAAACTGTTTTATTTGTTTGATCAATTTTTGTTTCCTAGAATGTATTTTCTTTTGTTTTTTAGATAAACAATGGACACATGTATCTGTTTTGATAAGTCATGTTTTTGAGAATACCTCTCCGTTTTCGAGAAATAACTTTCCTTGTGATTTGGTCATGATTGAAGTTGTGATAGCTTGGGATATGCATGGCATTTGTTGATGGTATTAAAACATTTCATCATTCAGCTGGTCATCCACTTGTATGTTTCCGAGCTAACAACTATGTTAATTTTCCCTTTAAGTTACGCTGACTTACCAGATATAATTCTGGATTTTTCTCCCTTTGATTAATGTGATATACTAAAGTCTGGTAGCTGAATGTCTACGATAATTGCATTATAGTGCTTTACTATTGTTTGTATAGTAGAGGTGCAGACTGATAAGGCACAACCACATGAAAAGGATCTTCATATCATACCTTTCCCTCAAGGCTTTGTTGTAGCGAGTGTTAAGTTGCTATTGGCAGAGAATATTAAATTGGAATTGCTCCAGCTCTATGCTTTGCATGTCTTTTGTATCATTAGATACTTGACACTTGCCGTCACTTGAATGTGTTATTTCCATTCTAAGCTGGTATTTATCTGTGTTTATACAAAATTACGGCATCTTTTGCAAACAATTCTGGAAGATAATAAATCTCATCCTCTAGATATGACCACTAAGTTCCTTGAGTCACTCTTGACAAGGTAAGAAATGTGTCAAATATTGCTATATCCGGTGCTTCCTTTTTCGCCCCCTCTCTGAATGGTCTACATTTTCTATGAAGTGTATGAAATTGATGAAGTTATGCTACACTCACAATCCTGTTTATGCCATTTTGGATGTGGATATTAATCTGTTATTGGGAGCTCATTGTTTGCCATATCTGCTGGTCGCTGTAGGTGTTTGCAACCATGCATTCCACTTCCATTGCATTAGTCGGTGGCTCAAGACTCGTCAAGTGTGTCCACTTGGTAAGTTGCATATTGCTGTCTTTGCATGAGTGTCACTATAGTATGTTACATCCCAAGTATTTATATGATTGTTCTATCTTTCAGATAACAGCGAGTGGGAGTTTCAGAAGTATGGTCACTAGAATTTACTGTTGTTGTACAGTGAATGGGAGTTTGAGAAGTGTTGTCTGTTGGATTGAAGTCCCTGTCCTCTCTCTGCTATCATCGACATTGAAAAGAACGATTATAACTACTTATATTCCTTCGATTATTGTTCTTCAAATATGAAAATCAAGGACTCAAAACTTTGTTTTTGGTCTCATCTGTCATAGGTTGCCTAGAAAGAAATGAAATGTAATTGGAGATTCCATATCTTATGCTAATTCTTGTAGAGAGAATCATATTCTTGTTGAGGAATGTGACAATGAGTAGTATTGGTCATTCTCCTTTAGTATTAGCTGTGATATAATCTTGAAATCGAAAAAACAAAAAGGAAAGTAAATAAAAATAATAAGGGGGAAAACCATTTTAATACATTATGCCATGATAAGAAAGGGGAGCTTTGCAAGTGAAAATATTTAATATCTCAGTTGCTTATCTATAGCTTGGTACTATAATTTCTCTGAAGGGATATAATCATTGTGCGTTAATTGCTTCCTTTGGTTGTGGTTTCATTATACACGTTGCGTACGACTTACAGTTAAATGACATGTTTGAACATCTCGCGGACGACCTTATGCAGTTAATGAACTCATAAGACGTTGCAAATTACTCATTCAAAAATAAATGAAATCTAATAGTATATGTATTAGATTCGAGGTACCTGCTTACTATCATCACCATAGGTATTGAATGACTCTAGCCACCAAAGTTTAGACAGATGGAAAAAAAAATCACCTAGTGTATTTTTATCTTTTTTAAAATTGCGGATCAAATAAAATACTAGTGGATATAATAAAGAGAAATTTTCATAAAACACTATCTTTTAGTGGTAATTAGCTATCTATAGATACCATTTGCTATATTACGGAAACAGCCTCTCTACCCTTCTGGGGTAGGGGTAAGGTCTGCGTACATCCTACCCTCCCCAGACCCCACTAGTGGGATTTTACTGGGTATGTTGTTGTTGTTGTTGTTGTTGTAGATACGTTTTCTGTTGTTATAAGATGTATTAGATGTATTTAAGCTACTGTATTCATGAATACAGTAGCAAAAATAGGCGTGAATCAGGGAAGTCAAGCTAATCAGTTGTTGTATTCGAGTGTATTCGACTGTATTCATGGCGTGAAACATGAGATTACAGCTGGACAGATTATTGTATTCGACTGTATTCACGACGTGAAACAGGGGATTACACTGTTTTTAAACGGAAAGTGAATCAATTAACATAATAGACTCCTAATATAACTCAACAAATTCAATTATATCACACAAATTTTGTATTTCCAGTTATAAAAAAGATTCTCAACCAAAAAATACCCCAAAAGCATAACAATCTTCAAAGAAATTATATAATACATCTGAATATATAAATTATATTAATTAAAAAAATATGAATACATTCATGAAATATAGCAAGACAGTGAATACAATGAAATAAATAAAATACAGCGGGATACACTGAAATACAATGAAAAAAAGACAGTGAATACAATGAAATACATGGAATACAACGAGAAACATTGAATTACAATGAAAAAAAAGACAATGAATACAATGAAATACATGAAAATACAGCGTGATACGTTGAAAATACTTAAAATATATTAACAGAAAAGATTTCTCTTTATCCCCTAGCATAATCAAATTCTGACCCTTGAACACTATTTTCAGATCTGTAGTATTCTTGTGACCCTGATAAAACGGTTTAAGATTTGTACTGGAGAAATTCTAGCCATGAAACAAAGCCCTAGCTTCAATGGAATCATAGTAAATCCCAATTCGTTTGTTGGGATTTCTGATGGCCGGAATATCTAAGTCTAATCCAGACGCGTTCAGCGAAATTTGAATATTTAAAAGTTAAGAGAAGGATTTAATTTTTATTCTTGGTTTTATTTTTGTTTTTGATATTTCGAGCCGTGGGAAAAATTTGGGTAAGGTATTTGGACATGGTTATNTTTGGAGCAGAAGTATCCGATAAATTTACCTCATTCTTCTTCTTCATCTCGATTAATTTGATTGAAAAGATTCAGTCTTTTTTTGCTCGACTCGTCCTTTCTAGAGCTTCGATTTGGAAATGCTTGCTAGGAATACAACGAGATACATTGAATTACAATGAAAAAAAAGACAATGAATACAATGAAATACATGAAAATACAGCGTGATACGTTGAAAATACTTAAAATATATTAACAGAAAAGATTTCTCTTTATCCCCTAGCATAATCAAATTCTGACCCTTGAACACTATTTTCAGATCTGTAGTATTCTTGTGACCCTGATAAAACGGTTTAAGATTTGTACTGGAGAAATTCTAGCCATGAAACAAAGCCCTAGCTTCAATGGAATCATAGTAAATCCCAATTCGTTTGTTGGGATTTCTGATGGAGACATTAGAGCAAGATCGTAGTTACGGGTATTTTTTGTGTGGAGAGATCGAATTGGGTAAGTGAGGCGTCAGCGATGTTAATTGAATACTAGGGCTTCTAATTTGATCGAAAAGATTAGTCTTTTTTGTATTTGCAACGGATTTCTTCATCGCCTTTTGTATCTTTGGAGCAGAAGTATCCGATAAATTTACCTCATTCTTCTTCTTCATCTCGATTAATTTGATTGAAAAGATTCAGTCTTTTTTTGCTCGACTCGTCCTTTCTAGAGCTTCGATCTGGAAATGCTTGCTAGGGTTTCTCGTTGGATTGAGATTGAGCATAGTGTTTCCAGGGAATGGGGGAAGAGAATGACATGTATAAAAGAAGAGAGAGAAAGCGTATTTAGTGGCTTAGGGGTAGGAGGTAACCAAAATTAGATATTTTGCTATAAACATTAAAAGGTATGTATGGAACATAATTTTTTTAAATGGTATTTATTTAGAATAAATAAGGTGTTAACATTTGCTAAGGTAAAAGTTTCTACACTATATTTTACTTAATAGATAAGCACAAGTTGGGGCTCAAATCCACTTCAAAATTAGAGCATGCCAAGAATCTTTGTGGTAAGTATTTATTGATGAATAGAAAAAGAGGAAGAACAAAAGAAGAACAAAAGGTAATCGTCGCCTGAGAGATTCGAACTCTCGCGGGGAGACCCCATGTACTTAGCAGGCACACGCCTTAACCACTCGGCCAAAGCGACGCTTGTTAACACATTTGGTTAAACTGCTATTAGTTGAGAAAAAAGGATTCTAGCAAGATTTTTCAATTATCAAAGAATTTTAAAGCAACTTTTTTCTACTGATGATTAGTGAGACAGATGATTATTTGTAA
The DNA here is from genome assembly GCF_001879085.1 of Nicotiana attenuata. Taxonomy (NCBI): domain Eukaryota; kingdom Viridiplantae; phylum Streptophyta; class Magnoliopsida; order Solanales; family Solanaceae; genus Nicotiana; species Nicotiana attenuata. Next base: position 77,562 of record NW_017674050.1, on the reverse strand, counting down.
CAAGCTAAAAATATATTCGCATTAGGTGTTTACATCAAATCAATAAATGCATAACATTGCTGAAAGTATAGCTACTATTAAATACAGTATATATGTTTGATGTGTCGCGTAACTTTTTCCTAATTAGTATATGATGTATTTCATATGAATGAAGGTACATATTCATGCTAAGAGAGAATTTCTTGTGGAATTTTGAATAGTGCTCGCAAATTAATTCAGACATCATTATCATAAAAACTAAAAAAAAAAAGTAAACTAAATATTTTTATCTTGCACATGATTGAAACCTCTAATTTATAGTTTATAGTTTAGTACTCCCTCCGGTTCATAATAAGTGTCCAATTTGCTTTTTTATTTTGGTTCAAAATAAGTGTCCAGTTATGTAATCAAGAAAGAATTCAATTTGTTTTTACAAAATAACCCCTATGTACATATCCCTAAAAAGTTTTCTTACTCCTCACAGTAAATGTTTAATTAGGGGTAGTTTAGTCATAGTAGGTATTTTTGTATAGAATTTAGTATTTTCTTAATGGCGTGCTAAAAGCAAATTGGACACTTATTATGAACCGGAGGGAGTACAAGCTAATTTCTCAAGTACAAACCGTACGGTACAGTGACTCTGCTGATGGGGATGTCTGTAGTGTTTCGTGCTAGTAATCCCCCGTCTCAATTTATGTGGTGGAGTTAAATGAATTTTATTTTGATCGCAATTTTTTTATAAGTCTTTTAGATATTTTGAATTGTAAAATATTGTGACTTATAGTGCTTTTATGTAGTTTTTAAATATATAAATTTTATTTCAAAAAACTTAAAGATTTTATGTTCGAATTCACATTCAAAATTAAAAAATTTGACTTTCAAAATCTGAGATCCGCACATAAGTTGGGACAGAGATATTAGTCGTTTAGAGCAGATCCTTTACTTATTCATATTTGTCATTGTTTCCTTTTTTTATTTATTAAGTTGGATAAAACTTGAGCAATTGGAAATAGAAGTATATATTCCTAATATTTTATAAAACTTTTTCCTTTTGGATATTTTACGTAACTTAGAGGAAGCTTTCAAGATATCCTTTAATATACACTTGAAAAAGAGGTAAAATTTAGTCCAAAAAGTTACCCTTTATTTTTCGTTGTTCTTACGTACTTCAGTTTAATATACCAAAATTAACTTGAGCTGTTGGAAGTAGAACTACTCCGTACAATTTTAAATATTTTCCACTTCGACTTTGACGTAACTTGAAGGAAATCTCCAAGGTGTTTGTCTACGGGTAAAATCGGGGACAATGCATATCCCGATTTTCCGGTGAAGAAGACGGAAGAAGGGCATGACGCACGAGGTTGAAATCGAGGCTGGGAACCCTTCGTGTCGAGATCCATGAAAGGTGAATGATATGTTCATCATCGGGCGTGATAGAGCAACGCTTCCCGATCCCAAAATGAGCTCTAAGACCTCGAGACATATGGCAAATGGTTACACACGACAGATAGAGGGCCGTGATATCCGTACCTAACCGGATATCAAGGCGTTGATCTCGCTCGATGTCGGTTACGGATCAGTAATTAACGAGAAAGTAAGAGTTTTACCGTTTTAGACTTGTACAAGGGATGAAACTCTCCTACTATATAAAGGGAAAGTTTTTCTTTTGTAACACACGAATAAAAGCAATACAAATTCATTCTCTGCTTTCTAGCTACTGCAAAAGTTCTTATTTAATTGTTCTATTCTTTGTTCATAACCGGGCTCGAGCCAAGGGTCCAATCGAGCGCAAAATTACTGTTCAACCAGGTTCGGGCTAGGCCATAACATCATAACTGGTTTGATAATTCATTTTGTCTTTAACTCGTTTATATAATATTCTTGATTATTGTGTTAAATCAATCCACGTATCCTTAAAACCGCGTACAAATCTAATTATTATCCGATTTAAGGGTAAACAGCTTAGCACCCACCATGGGGCTAAGGATAATAGGGGTGATTTGATACCCTATTTTACGCTTGTTCTTAAAAGTCTTAATTTTAGGTTAGCCCAAAAACGTCGAACTCTCAGTCTGCTCACTTGAACGTTGACGCTGAGTCTGCCATCATGGCGAAAATAATAATTTGGTGCCTAGAAACAAGGTGCCCCCTGCTGACCCCAACGGTGTCCCAGTTGCCGATCTAGTCGATGCTAACACGCAGGTGGCTATCGACACTAATTTGCCAACTGATCCAGAAAATAGTGTTCGCGGGGGACCCCAACCAACACCTCGAGAACCGCCCGAAGGCGAAGGTGATGGGGTAATCCTGCGGCTAATCTTTGAAATATCGCAAGCTCAATATGCGGCAATAGCGCAGCTACAGAATCAAGGCCATGCCCCCAGCAGGGCCGAGCTTCGTAACAATCCCGGGAAAGCACTCGAAGAAATGAACAAATCACTGAAACACCAGGTGAAGTCGAGCCCGGGGTCAACCCCGAGATAATGCAAATGCTTGAAGCATTAAAGAAACGGGTAGAGTCAGTTGAGAAGAAAATTGAGGCTAATGACAAAAACGTGGAAACATACAATTCTAGGGTCGATCAAATCTCGGGAACAACCCCGATATTAAGGGATCGGATTCCAAGAAATTTATCCAGAAGCCTTTTCCTCCGAGCGCGACATCGAAGCCAATCCCGAAGAGGTTTCGTATGCCTGATGTTCCCAAGTATAACGGAACCACGGATCTGGACAAACATGTGACCTCCTATACGTGCGCAATCAAGGGGAACGACTTGGAAGATAATGAAATCTAGTCGGGTGTTACTGAAGAAGTTTGGGGAGACTTTGTCCAAAGGAGCAATGATATGGTATCACAACTTACCCCCAAATTGCATTGACTCTAGCTTGCGGATGCTTTCGTAAAAGCCCTTGCCGGGGCCACCAAGGTCGAGACCAGAAAGTCATACCTTTTCAAGGTTGAACAAAAAGACAACGAGATGCTCAGGGAGTTCGTGTCAAGGTTCCAGATGGAACGGATGGACCAGCCTCCGGTTGCAGATGATTGAGCCGTCCAGGCATTCACTCAGGGGCTTTGATATTTAGCTTAAAGTATATATATTTATATGTATATCGCCTCATGTTTTACTCATATTTCGTGGATTTGGATGTAAAATGTATTGATTTATATAAATTCGGGGTGTTTTTATATGTAGGAATCATCCAGAAGCAATTGGGGGCGAAAGGTACGAGATTAGAGCCAAAACAGAGGAAAACGAGAAAAGTTGGATTTTCAGTGCCACAGGCAGCGCTCCACGCCACCTGTGGCGCTAGAGGCAGAAAGTTCAACAAGCCAGCGCCAGGACCAGCATGGGGCGCTGGGTGATGGGGTACTCTCCTATTTTATTCGGGACAAGGTTATTTCGGCCCTACACGGTCCCAACTCGTATAAAAGGGATCCTAAACCTAATTTGGAGGGATCGTACATTGAAGGAGAAATTACGTGGGGGAACACACACTACGCTTGGAGGAGGCTTCTAACTAGTTTTTCTTCTTTTCTCTTCCTTAGTCTCATAGTTTATTAGTTCTAGAGTTCTGGGTGCTACATGAACGTTGTAGTTTGAAGCTTGAATTGTTCTTATTATTTTATCATATTGGTTTATTTATTCAATCTTGCGCTTAATTATTTGATTGCTTGATCACCAATTGAATACTATCTACAAATCTAGGATTGAACTCGGGAGAGAGAATTCTAGATTGCATATAAGATTGAGTAGAGCAAGATCTTGAACAAGAGCATCAGGAACGGATTTGCGGTTAGGATAGGAATATACCTAATCGCCTTGCTTGGTTACTATATAGGAATTATTAATGCGTTCTTGTTAATTCTAATTCCATAGGAATAGGTGTTAGGTTAGCTTGAATAGATGAGCAGTACTTCGGGAGAAGGCTACGAGTAATATTAACCCTGTCAATCAATAAACTAGATAAATTAATTAGACAATTTAAGTGAAAAACTCAACGGGATTGTTAGCCAACCCATAGCTCTAGAATATCATCTCTCATTGAATTCGTGTCTAATTTCGCCAACTTGTTTCCTTTAATATCTTAGTTTGTTACTGTAGATTAGATATATTAATTATTTATACTTTAGGATTCGCTTGAATAGATTAATTGTCTAGGTTTAATTTAGTTGATAGTTAATCACAAGTCCCTGTGGGTACGATATATGGACTTACAATCCTATATTACTTGTACGACCACGTATACTTGCGTGTGCGTTTGGGAGCAACAGGCTTAACCCCCGAAGTTCTCAGGCTTCTCAATAGCTAAAACAAAATTTGGTAGAGTACCCGGCGGTGACCTGGGCCGACGTCCACAACAGGTACCAGTCAAAGATCACGGTCGAGGACGACCAACTCAGAGCTCCTTCGGGTCTGTTTACCCCATTAGGACCGATGAGAGATCTAAGAGAACCGTTGACCATAAGCCAAGACTGGTTCGGTACCGGTACCAACCATACAACGCGGACTGAAGGGGAAATAGGTCCGGGCGTCACCCCACGAGGAACGAGAAGAGAAGCAATCGAGGACCCAGTAGCCGAGTTCTGATGAGCAAAAATGATTCCGACAGGACGCTCGGGGGTAGGGAAGAACCAAGATTATCAGAGCATAACTTCAACGTTGATGCTGCTAGCATCGTGATAGCCATCGGGCGCATCAAAGAGACCAAATGGCCTCGACTATTTGTCACGACCCAATTTCGATACCCGGTCGTGATGGCGCCTCTCGTGAAGACAAGGCCAGCCAACTAACCCAATCCGTTTCTTTAACAATTATTAAACATAAATGTATACATAAATATAGCTTAACGACAATAATAACCAATATGTACAACCCAACACAACCCGACTGGGGTGTCACAAGTCACGAGCATCTAAATAAACCTGAACACAACTACAGGGCCAATAATAATATATAAGGAAAAATCCTGGAAATCAAAAGACAACATCCGGTGCCGCGAACGCTGGCGGTCACCTTACTCAGCTACAATAGCCATACCTTCAATCAGCTAATAACCCGCTACCGGGTGAACAATACCTGCAACTGCACGCGAGGTGCAGGGAGTAAAGTGAGTACTTCCAACTCAGTGAGTAATAAGAGTAAATAATAACTGAGAGGCAAGAAATCACATAAGAGCAATCCATCATGCTATATAGGACAGTACCACTCTTTGAGAAAACAGTAAAACCGTGAAAATCCTTTAGAAAATATCTGGCTCAGTTTAAAACCTATTTTGAAAACATCCTTTTCCAACAGTCAAGCAAATGAACGCGTAATCAGATAGTGCAAGTCCGCACATAAGACAGCCCCTCGGGCACAACACTCCACAAACAGTTAACACCAGGGCATCTGGTAAACAGTACAAGCAATAGCATGGATGCCAATGATATGAGAGTGCTAGATGTCATGACACGTAGTACAAACAGGAACCAATGCATGAATGCAACGCAATGCATATGACCCCTGCGGCGCGCAGCCCGATCCATTTGGGTACCCGCGCTCACTGTGGGGGTTCAGACTCCGAAGGGGCTCCTACAGCCCAAGTGCAATATCAATATCACACCGCTGCGGCGCGTAGCCCGATCCATCCTCAGTCCAGAAATGCACATAAGCCCCTTGGGCAATAGTAAAATAACAGTCTCAACTCAAAACGTCAGTAAAATATCATTTAGGTTTTCAAATCTTAGAAAGATAGCTGAGTTTGCGAAACAGTATTTTAAACCTTGGACTGTGATAAAATAATATGCAAAGTAATGCAAAAACAGTGATATCAATCCCTGAAGGATTCAAACAATTGGCACGAAGCCCAAATATAGCAATCAAACCAAATAATGATGATAACAAGTAGTTTCAGTCAATTACGCAATAAAACCAACAACCGGGACGGACTAAGTCACAATCCCCAACGGTGCTCTACCCCACGCTCATACCTGGCGTGTAAGTCACCACAATACAGCACTATGATGTGCAAATCCGGGGTTTCAAACCCTCAGGATATCATTTACAAGTATTACTCACCTCGGACCGGTGAAATCCCTAGCTCGCGATGCCTTTGCCCCTCAATCGGCCTCCACGCGCGTCGAATCTAACCAAAACCAGAGCGAATACATCACAATATGCTAAGGGAAAAATACCCAATCGAAAACAATCGAAAATTAGCAAGAATCTCGAAACTAGCAAAACCCGAGCCCCGGGCCCGCTTCTCGAAAAATTACGAAATTCACATCACCGGATTCCTCGTCTCGCCACGAGTCCATATATAAATTTACCAAAATCGGAGTTCGTTTGACCCTCCAAATTCCATTTTTACATCATAATTTTATCAAACCCTAACTTCCATTTTTAACCTTTAATTCCTTGGATTTTCAGTGTTAATCCATGATTTTACACCATAATATCATAATCTAAGTCTAAGAATCCATACCTGATGATAGCCCTCGAAACCCTCTTCAAAAATCGCCCAAAATCTCCTTAGTCCGAAGTCCAAAATGTTTCTTCTCTTTCAAAATCGTGAAAACACTGTTCACTTAAACTCAGCCAGGTTTCGCTTCTGCGGTTGGGATACCGCACCTGCGGCTCCCGCTTCTGCGCAAAATAACCGCTTCTGCGGTCTAACTTAAAATCCTCAGGACCGCTTCTGCGGTCACCACCCGCTCCTGCGATGTCCGCTTTTGCGGACTGCCTTCCGCTTCTGCGGAAATTGCCAAGCCCTCAAGGACCACTTCTGCGGTCACAGCTCCGCTTAAGCGGCTCCGCTTCTGCAGTCCAAGACCCGCAGAAGCGAGAATACCAGAAACAACATGCCTTCAGCTGTATGAAATTCCAAAAACTCCCCGTTAGCCATCCGAAATCATCCCGAGGCCCCCCGGGACCTCAACCAAAAGCACCAACATGACTTAAAACATTATCCAAACTTATTCCAATCATCAAAACACATCAAACAACACTAAAATTATCGATTCTCATCGGATTCAAGCCTAAGTTCTGTAAAAACTTCCGAAACTCGCATTCGATCAAAAACCCAACCAAGCGACGTCCGACTGACCTGAAAATTTGCAGACATATCCAAAATCACCTAACGAAGCTACTGCAACTCTCGGAATTCCATTCCGACCCTCGAATCAAAATCTCACATATCAACCGGATTTCGCCAAAATGCTAACTTCGCCAATTCAAGCCTAATTCTACACCGGACCTCCAAAACGAATTCAGATCACGCTCCCAAGTCACAAATCATCTCCCGAAGCTAACCGGATCATCGGAAATCACATCCGAACCTTCGAACTCATAAGTCAACGTCCGGTTGACTTTTCCAATTTAAGCCTTCCTTAAAGAGACTAAGTGTCTCATTTCCTATCCAAACCAATTCAATTCAACTCTAACTCACTCGTTGCTGATAATGAAACATGAAGAAGCAATAAATGAGGAAAACAGGGCGGTACTACCTGATACGACGGGTCGGGTCGTTACACCATTGCAGTCTGACACTACCCAAAGAGATCCTAACTTGATGTGTAAGTATCACCATGGTCACAGGACCGAAGATTGCCGACAATTGAGAGAAGAAGTTGCCTGGTTGTTCAACAACGGACACCTCCAAGAATTTCTGAGTGATCGAGCCAAAACCACTTCAGAAATAGGGACGCCAACAAACAGGTCGAACAAGAGGAGCCTCAGCATGTCATCAACAAGATTATCGGAGGGGTCGATGTCCCCCAAGGGCCAATGATAAAGCGCACTAAAGTATCTATCACAAGGGAAAAATGCACTTGAGATTATGTCCCGGAGGGAACTATTTCGTTCGGCGACGAGGATGCCGAGGGCATTGTGCAACCTCTCAATGATGTGCTGGTAATATCCGTACTTATCAATAAATCTCGAGTTAAATGTGTGTTGACTGATCCACGTAGCTCGGCCAACATCATCAGATCGAGGGTTGTAGAGAAATTGGTGTTATAAGACCAAATAGTGGCAGCAGTCCGGGTGTTGAACGAGTTTAATATGGCATGCGAAACCACTAAAGGGGAGATAACCTTGTCGGTAGGGACGGTCCAACAAATAAAGTTCTATGTGATTGAAGGGGACATGAGGTATAAGGCCCTATTCGGAAGGCCGTGGGTTCACAACATAAGGGCGGTACCCTCGACCTTACACCAAACGCTGAAATTCCCTACACCGGGAGGAGTCAAGACTATCTACGAAGAGCAGTCGGCTGCGAAGGATATGTTCGCAGTCGACGAGGTAATCCCAGTGCCCGCGGTTTTGACATTAAGGAATGTGGAGCCGACCAGAAAGGAAGAAATGAAATAGCAATCACAGATGCCGATCTCGGCCGAATCAGAGGAACAAGGAGTAGACGAAGAGGATGATTACGGAGTACCGAGATCATTCATTGCTCCTGATGACACCAACATCACCAAATCAATGGTTGAAGAGTTGGAGCAAGTCATATTAATCGAACACCTACCGGATCGAAAGGTATACCTGCGCACGGGGTTAACCCCCGAGCTCAGGAAAAAACTCATTGATTTTCTTAAAGCTAACATAGATTGTTTCGCTTGGTCCCATCTTGACATGTCAGGGATCCCACTGGAGGTAACCACTCATAGGCTTTGTTTGGACCCAAAGTTCCATCTTGTTAAGTAGAAGAGGAGTCCGCAATCCGAGATCAAGCATGCGTTCATCAAGGATGAGGTATCCAAACTTCTTAAAATAGGATCCATTCGGGAAGTTAAATACCCGGACTGGTTAGCTAACGTAGTGGTAGTGCCTCAAAAAGGGAATAAGCTAAGAATGTGTGTAGACGACAAAGATCTAAATAAAGCATGCCCTAAAGATTCTTTCCCTTTGCCTAACATCGATCGGATGATCAACGCGACAGCCGAGCATGAGATACTCAGCTTCCTCGATGCCTATTCCGGGTATAACCAAATTCTGATGGACACAAATGATCAAGAAAAGACTTCTTTCATCACTAAACTTGGCACCTACTATTATAATGTAATGTCGTCTGGATTAAAGAGCACCAGTGCCACCTATCAACGCCTAGTAAAGCGGATGTTCGAAGAACATATAGGAAAATCAATGGATGTTTATATTTACGATATGTTGGTTAAGTCCCTGCGAGTAGAGGACCAACCCCGGAGAAGTGCGTATTCTTTGGATCGGGAAAATTCCTCGTGTTCATGGTATCCAATCGGGGGATCGAGATCAACCCCGACAAAATCAAAGTCATAGAGGACATCACCGTGGTGGACAACGTCAAGGTTGTCCAAAGACTGACCGGGCGTATAGCCGCCCTGGGCCGGTTCATTTCGGGGTCCTCAGATAAGAGCCATCGATATTTATCACTATTAAAGAAGAAGAACAACCTTTCCTGGACCCCGGAATGCCAGCAAGCTTTGGAGGAACTCAAATGGTACTTATCGAGTCCCTCCCTGCTGCACACTTTGAAGGCAGACGAATAGTTATACCTCTACTTGGTGGTTTCCGAGGTAGCAATAAGTGGAGTCTTAGTCTGGGAGGAAGAAGGTACGTAATTTCCTATTTACTATGTCAGTAGAACCCCGGGAGAGGCCGAATCAAGTTATCCTCACCCGGAAAAATTGGCGCTCGCTTTGCTAAGAGCCTCCAAGAAGCTAAAGTCATACTTTCAATGCCACCCCATATGTGTCGTGACCTCTTACAGACTAAAGAATATCATGCACAAGTCCGAGCTTTCGGGCCAGTTGGCCAAATGGGATGTGGAAATTAGCGGGTACGATATCAAATATCGACCTCGAACTGCCATAAAATCCCAAAGTTTGGCAGACTTCGTGGCCGACTTTACGCTGGCCTTAATACCCAAAGTCAAAAGGGAATTACTGTTAACCTCGGGGACTACTTCGGGAATCTGGACCCTTTTCACGGATGGTGCATCGAACGCGAAGGGGTCCAGGCTCGGTATTGTACTGAAACCATGTTACACCCCGTACCTTAGCATTAGGATGTACCGTAGTAAATCCACATGAGTTCGAAGGGATTATGTCTATTAGGAGGTTATAGAGGGTTTAAGACATTATTATTATGAGACCTTGTAAGTTTACAACCTTGATACCGTTAGATATTATGTTAGTATGATATTTTCTTTTAAGTGAAGTATTTTAGTAAAAGTTTTATAAGTATAATTTTTGATAGTTACCATTATTACTATTTTCGGATATGATAAATTATACACCTAATATGAGATTTTCTTTATTGTAAAGATAGAAGTTATTTTTTTTTCACAAGAAAAGGGGGTTATCTTTTTAAGAATTAAGCGTACAAAAATTTGTACTCTTTATATGAGATTAAGAAAATTAGAAGTTGAGAAAATATATGTATTTTTACATGAATGTTTTAATGAAACAATAGTGTATGTATTTATTTTATATAGTACCACATGACCATGATATCAAGATGTATAAAGTGTGTTAAAAGTGAATAGTATTATAAGTAATTTGAGATAATTTATAATTATGTGAATATTTGGTTAATTATGAATTTTTAGGGAAAGATTAGCAATTAATTAAGATATTTTGGATAAGCTTGAACCCCAAACGTGGCAGCATGAGATAATCAACCAAATGACTCATTAATTCACAAAGTAAGGTGGCAACAATGGATTTAAGATGCAATGACTCATTGGTCTTTACAAATTGGTGGCATGTTAGGAGAATTTTTGAATAAAAACTATTACCATTACCACAATATTAAAAACCACAGAGTACAGCATCAGAAAGCCTTTAAGCAATTTATCCAGCACAAGAGGATCTAGAAAAAGAGAAGGCTACATTATCCAACGTGGAAAAAAAAAACATTGATTGTGCAATGCTCCAAAAACTATAGCCTATACCAATGACACTCATCATGAGGATAACAGAAGATTACTTTGAAGTTTGCAACAAAATACTAATACATGGAGGATTTCTTTTAATTTTTCTTCTTGGTTTTATGGTAAGTAAAAGTATTACCTAATACATGTGGTTCTGTTAAGTGAATCTACTTTCCCTTAATTATGGTTTGAGCGCCGGATGCATGTTTTCATCCATAGAGAGACTGACCCATCGCTGAGGTTTTCCAAAGAAGGTAAACAACAAAATCAAATACCATTCCTGTCATCACAGAATAGACTGTGTTGGAAGATATGTCTGCCCCCAACACTGAGTGCCCTCTTCCAAGTCCTATCTCTACAGCAAAAGATACTGTCTTCCTCGTGGTCACACCCAAGCCCAGTACTCGCACACCTAGTATACAATACTTCTATCCTCTTTCCCAAAAGTGGGACCCACACCCACTAATATACAAAGCTTCTCTAAATTACAATATTAAGATGCTTACTACAAAGTAACAGATGGAATTGTCAAAGAAGGACTTTATATGAATCCTTTATAATGCCTATGGCAACGTGATTTTTCTTCAGCAAACTTATACAAAAGAACGTCCAAGACAAGCAATAAGAAGCCACAAAATTCATACAAGATTAGATGATAGCAACGTAATTTGCTTCAAGAATATTGGCGTATATTAGAGGGATTGTCAAGAGAATCGGCTCATGTATGTTAAGGCTATCCCTTCTTTCTTTATGGCATGATCTATACGACTTTCAGAAATTACTCCATTTGTAAGAATACTCGAGATGTTTATGTTCTTGATTTTCCACGTGTCATATTATTCTATCGTCTGCTCATGGGTCTCAGAAAATACGTAAGTTGATAAAGTTTATTTCATGATGTTAATCAAAGTCAAAATGGTCTTATGATACTCTGAAAGATTTTATTGACGTACTTCTCATGCATTGCATTCATGTACATTGACCCATGACCAGACGGCGTTATATACGCGTATATATGTATATATGTATATATGTATATCGGATATGGGAAAAGGTTACGGCGTTATATACGCACAACCACCTGATCAGCTGGTATACGTTGATGATTTTGTCCACAGTGGCCGAGATGATATGATGGGATGCCCTCAGAGGCTTGATGATGTTATGTACGTACATACCTATGCATTACATGAAATTTATATGCATATGCATGACATTATAAATATTTCATGATTCACAGAGCTATCCAGACTTACAGGTTGAGTCATTTACTCCATGTTTCATCCATGTCCTTTATATACTTATTTACATGCCTTACATACTCGGTACATTATTCGTACTGACGTCCTTTTGTTGGGGATGCTGCATTCATGCCTGCAGGTATAGATAATCAGTTTGACGAGCCCTCATAATAGGCGAGATTGGCATTCAGCGAAGGATCAGTAAGACTCCACCTCATTCGGAGTACAGCCGAGTCTATGAGTCAATGTATCAGAGTTTTGCTACAGACTTATGGGTAGGCTGGTACCCTGTCCCATTTAATGTCGAACAATCTTAGAGGTTTTGTAGACAGAGGTTCATTTTGTATAGCATGTCAGAGGCCTGTACGGCGTATATGTAATCATGTTTTAAGAATGATGATTCATTGAAACTGCGTTTGCCCACTTATAGTTATACATTATGAGTTTTGGCCATGTTGGCCCATGATAGTTACAGAAGAAAAACAAATAAGTTACAGAGTGATTCGCTCGGGCTAGTACAGCACCGGGTGCCAACCACGCCTCCCAGGTTGGGGCGTGACAAACCACCTACGGGAAACGCAATTAAGCAATCTATTAGAGCTGTGAAATTAACTAACAACGAGGCCGAGTATGAAGCCATGATTGCAGGTCTAGAATCGGTTAAAAGCCTTGGGGCCGAGGTGATCGAAGTTAAGTGCGACTCCCTCCTTCTGGTAAGTCAAGTTAAGAGAACATTCGAAGTGAAAAAAGAACGGATGCGAAGATACTTGGACAAATTATAGGTAACCCTACACCAATTTAGGGAATGGACCATGCAACATGTACCCCGAGATCAGAACAGCGAGGCTGATGCATTGGCTAACTTGGGGTCGTCGATCGATTTTAATGAATTCAGTTCGGGAGCAGTAACGTAGCTAATGAACTCGGTGATAGAAGAAGGCCATGCCGAAGTAAACTCAACAAGTTTAACTTGGGATTGGAGGAACAAATAACATAGACTACTTGAAGATAGGAAAATTGCCTTCAGATCCCAAAGAATCGAGAGCCCTGCGCACCAAGGCTGCCATATTTAGCTTGGTCGAAGGGGCATTGTTCAGGAGGACCTTCGACGGCCAGCTAGCCAGATGCTTGGGACCAGGGGAGACCAAATACGCCATGAGGAAGTTCACAAAAGCACATGTGGGAACCATTCGGGGGCAGAATATTTGGTTCGAAAATTAATTAGGGTCGGCTACTAATGGGCCGAAATGGAGAAGGATGCGTAGGGCTTCGAACGAAAATGCGACGACTGCCAAAGACACACCCCGATGATCTATCAACCAGGAGAAATGCTCCACTTGGTCTTGTCCTGTGGTCATTTATGAAGTGGGAAATGGACATCATCGGTCCCCTACCATGGTGTCACGATCCAATTTAGGATCATGACCGGCACTTAGGAGCAAGTGCCCCCAAGTAAGTCTCATCGGTATTTTACAGAAAATCGGACAGAGTTTATCCTATTTTTGGACTATCCCAAAAATTTCCCTGTCTCAAAAATCAACAACCAACCATCCTAATATCAAACCAAACAATCGATAATTTATCAATTAACCAAAACAAGTCTCGACCATTACTAATCAACCCACTAACAACCAGAAATACCAATTTGTCTCCAACTTCGACAATAAAAAATGATACTCAACATAAGATTATAATAACAAAAGAATACTCAAGACACTAAAAGAATGACTATGGAGCGACTCTAAGAGTTCAAAGAAAAGATCATAACAATAAATAAAATCTCCGCCCGCGCGAACAAGTGCGAGGCTCACCAAGAACTATCAACCTGTGCGCTCTAATTAACGAAATCCTCGCCTGCGTCAACTGCTGTCTCTATAAAAAAAATTAGCGGGGAATGAGTCGCTAGCTCAGTGAGTAATAACACTTAACCACAACAATTTTAATTGGGGACAAGTCAGAAAACATGCTAGTATCTCAAACAGAAAATAACATAAAAATGCCCTTTCAGAAACAATAAATAATTTTCAGTCTCATCATGCTTTTCTTGTAGTATAATACAATTAACAATTCAGTAATAAGCTCGGTAACCACTGTATAATATCAATATTCACATTTAAATCAATGAACGGATCATGTAATAGGTATAACTGTGGACTTCTTCGCAAGAAGTCGAATATAATGGTAGTCCCTACTCGAGGGAAATCGGTAACGGTATGCTAGTTCTACCTTCCCACTAGCGAGGGCTATAACTGTACTCTGTAATTGGTAAATACAAGGTGCACCAGGTCTAACGAGACAATGTCGGGGCATGAGTGCCCGATTGTGAGACTACCTGTTGAACGTCCGATGGCACCTTGCTCCGACCCCGCTAGCTACGGGATCCTTCAAAGTCTACTCTTATTTATACTTGTCTCTGTATCCGTATATACTCATAGGAAAATATTTTAAAACAATATAGGGCATTTCAGTTCTTATCAAATCATGTAATTTCATTTTGATAAATTCAAGTAACGGTAAAACATATCTAATGACATCAAGAATATTTAAAACAACGGTAATCATGTCAAATAACTATTTCAGTATCATATCGAGTAAAAGACTTGTCCCACATGCAACTCAAAATAATCGGTAACATATTCATATTAAAGATCATGTGTAAATCATGCAAGTTATGGAAACACAAATTGCGGTAAGATTACTACTCACAGTACTCGTGCTAAAATACCAAATGCTTCACCTCGAGCAATTCGTACAAATTCCTCCAATCAATCTATAATTACATAATATCAATCTCATGTTAATTGTCTCATTTAGGCTAAATTCATCACTAATTAAGAATACCCAATCCTCCCAATTTTATATTTTATCATCAATTCGCCGAACGCATTTCTATTGCTTAATCCACCCAATCTCATTATTCTAATCATTGTCAATCATCTCATTATTATAATTTATTGGCTAATCCTTAGTATCCAAATTTAAAACCAACAACAGTAGAAACAATGTGGATTTCTGATGCATTCTAAAGTCCCCAAACTTAAATCATTATTACCACCATCATGGTGCCAATCATTGGCAATCATTACATCTTATAAACCAAAATCAAGAAATTTTACCAAAATAACTCTACATAGCAGTAGCTTTAACACAATATTTTATTACTATCTTTACTTTATAATCATTACCATATCACTAGCTAATTCTTACAAGCATCATTATAACTACTAAACTAACATCACATGGCTCATAATTGAGCTATCACTACACATATTTTTTTTTCAAGAACCTATTTGTTTATACTTATTTTCTAAGTACAATACAATGTTGGACAAATTTTAAAAATTACTTGTGAAAAGCTCACACAGTGATGGCTTTGCTCGCCGCTGTTAATGGTCCTGAATGTTTTGCTTCTTCTTTTGCTCCGTTTCTTCTTCTCTTTTTTTTTTATTACGCCTTATGTTTCTTCTTTTTTCTCTAATCCCTAGGTTACTAAAATATAGCAGCAATAAAAGAATGGGCTTGGCCTACTCCTTATTTAATAATTTAGCCAAAGTTAACTATATAAGCATGGTTCAAAAGTTAGCCACTAGCCACTAGCCAAATAGCCACTTAAAAGTACCATATCTCATATAGTAACAAAATTTCTTTCCACAACTTAATTTTGACCCCAATACTTACAAATTAAATTAGTTCTCCAATCTCCTAATTAATAAGTGTATAAAATATTTTAGATTATTACATTCTCCCTCAATCAAACAAGCGTTTGTCCTCGAACGAGTTAGAAAGTGTGCCTGACGTCTCAAACAACTAGGGGTACTTGCTTCGCATGTCTTTTTCTACTTGACAAGTAGCTTCTTCAACTGTATGATTTCTCCATAAGACTTTTACGTACTCAATTTCTTTTGACCATAGCTTTCTTACTTGCCTATCAACAATAGCCATCGGTTCCTCCTCGTAAGACAACTTCTCATCAAGCGGTATAGCAGATGCTTCAAGCACCTGAGATGAGTCTGATATACATTTCCTTAGCATTGAGACATGAAACACTGGATGAATAAAGGACAACTCAGGAGGGAGTGCCAAACGATAAGCCACATCTCCCACTCGGTCTAGTATATCATACGGTCCTATAAATCTGGGGCTCAACTTGCCTTTTTTCCCAAACCGCATCACACCTTTCATAGGAGAGACTCATAGGAACACTTTGTCTCCAATTGTGAACACTAAATCTCTTCTTCTCTTATCCGTATAAGATTTTTGTCTACTTTGAGCTCCAAGCAATCTCTATCTGATCAACTGGACTTTGTCCATAGCTGTCACGACCCAAAATCCATTAAGGGTCGTGAGGGCGCCAAACACCACTATCAGGCAAGCCAACACCAAGAAGTTAATTAAATTCTCGTTTTAATAATTTTGAAAACTATGATTTTCCTTCAATTTTACTAGTAAAATATAATCATTACAAAATAAATAAAAATGTTTAGAAGTTAATACGAAATACCCCATAATTATTCCAGAACCCAGTGTCACGAGTGCATGAGCAATTTCTAGGAAATAAAGTACAATACGATAACTGTCCAGAATACAATTGGACAGAAAAGAACTACTATACTCTGAAAGAGACTCTGCTGGCTGCGGGTCGTCTCGAGAGATGCAGCTCACCTAAGTCTCCGTGTCAACCATGCTGCTGCGTCCAACGAGGCCACTAGATGTACATGTACCTGTGTAACAAAAATGCACAACAAGTGTAGCATGAGTACAAAAACAACATGTACCCAGTGAGTATCCCGTCTAATCTCGAAGAAGTAGAGACGAGAGATCGACTTCAACACTTACTTGTGGTCTAATAATAATATACCAATAATATAGTAAATCGAGGATTTTCATAAAGATGGCTGTAACTCAATAGCATGAACAAGTAAGCAATTCTTTTATTAATATGAAACTTCCAAATTTATTTTCATCATTTATACATTTATCTCAAGCCAGGGAGAACAAATGTCAACATCTATAAATCTCAAGGCAACCAATACAAGCATGCGCAAATCATGCCGAAGTCGTACGGCCGGATCCAATAAATATTTAAACTGTGCACTGCCAGAGGGTCGAATGGCGCGAACCATAGATACATCTATTACCCCACTCCCCACTCGCGAATCATACATGCGAGCAGGTACACATAGTAACACACATTCAAGGAAGTGTCAATTCAAGGGAGACAATTATTCAAGGAAGTGTCAATTTCTCTTTTACAAGTCGAAAAAACGATGTTTAAACTCTTTTAGAAAATCATTTACCACTTTGATGCAATTAAAGCAATTTAAACTGTCAATAAGGTTACAATTATCACAAGTAAAGCATGCTTTTGGGTCATAGACTACCCGGACTTAAGCATAATAGTAGCTACGCACGGACTCTCGTCACTTCGTGCATACATAGCCCCCACACATAGAAGCACATATCCAATTAATTCACCTATGGGGACAATTCCCTTTTACAAGGTTAGACAGAAGACTCACCTCGCTCCGAAGTTCCAAAACCGGCTTCCAAGCCCTTTCGACGACTCAAATCGATGCACAACGTTCCAAAACTAGCCAATAAGTGAGAAAATCCATAAGTATATGCTCTAATACTCACAACAATTCAATTTACATAAATTCCTAACTCCATTCGAAAAGTTAATAAAATCGCCCTCGAGCTCACGTGCCCGGATTCCGAAAAGACTCACAAAATCCGACAACCCATTCCGATACAAGTTCAACCATGCCAATTTTATCAAATTCCGATAACAACTAGACCTCCAAATCTTGAATTTTTGTTCTTGAAAAGTTTTGCAAAAATCTTGATTTCTTCTACTTAAACCCGAAATAAATGATGAATATAACCATAGAATCATGAAGTATAATTACTTTCGGATATAGAACACCTACCCCAATTCATATGGTGAAAATCGCCTCAAAAATCGCTTCAATCCGAGCTCTATAGCTCCAAATATGTTAAAAATGGCCGAAACCTCGAAATATAGCTTCTGCCCTGGTATTTACTCTTCGCGATCGCAGAAAATGCTTAATCGCGAAGCACAAAATTTCTCAGCCCAAAATTTGCCCTTCGCGATCGCGGAAAAGGATTCGCGATCCCGAAGAACAAATGCCCAGCTCTTCCAGACAATCTCTAGTATAATGGCCATAACGTTTTGTACAAAACTCCAAATTGCAAATGGTTTAACTTTTTGAAAACTAGACTCCAAGGAATACAAATTTCATAATTTGCTCATCTCCCAATTCCTTATATATTACAAGATATAATCTTCCAAAGTCAGCCCTGTGCAACACAAATTTTTTCTTTGCGATTTCCAAACTCTTCCCGGATAGGCTGTAGTGTACCACTCATAACTTTTTGTACACAACTCCAAATGCCAAATGGTTTAATTTTCTGAAAACTAGACACAAAGGGCTACAACTTTCATTTTTGAATCATCTCCAAATTCATAATAGATTGAGAGATACAAGCTTCCAAAGTCGGGTAAGTGCAGCAAAAACTTTCCTCTACGCGATCGCGTAAGGCCTTCCTCGAACGCGAATCACTGGCCATTTTCTCCCACTTTACTCATCGCGATCGCGACTAGTTCCTCGCGATCGCGTAGCATATTGCTCTAGCCAAAAACCAACAGCTAAAAATGGCCTAGAAATGGTCCGAAACCACCCCGAAACTCACCCGAGCCCCTCGGGACCCCGTCCGAACATACCAACAAGTCTCAAAACGTAACATGGACTTAGTCGAGGCCTCAAATCACATCAAACAACGCTAAAAAAACAAATCACACTCCAATTCGAGTCTAATGAAACTAAGAAATTCCAATTTCTATCTTTGATGCCGAAACCTATCAAATAACGTCCGATTGACATCAAATTTTGCACACAAGTCACATTCGATATTACGGACCTACTCCAACTTCCAAAATCGGAATCCGACCCTGATATCAAAAAGTCCACTCCCGGTCAAACTTCTCAAAAACCTTCAAATTTCTATCTTTAGCCAAATGACTCTAAAATGACCCACGGACCTCCGAATTCACTTCCGATCGCGCTCCCAACACCAGAATCACCATACAGAGCTATTCCCAGACTCGGAATCCCAAACGGACATTGATAACACTGAAATACACTTCATGTCACGACCCCGGTTCGCCCTCTGTGAACCATCGTGACGACACCTAGTCTCTACGACTAGGTAAGCCTAAATTACGGAAGGAAACCAAATTTGCGGAAGTAAAACAGTTTAAAACAGGAATAAAGAAATAAACAACGTTTAAATGTGCCGCTCGGCATACACGATATTTAGCTCTCAAAATCAATACATAAATCCAAGACCCGGAAACCCATGAATCACAAGCTAAGAATACTACATAGTGTTCTAACTTGAGAATGTCTAAACAAAGTAAATATAGAAGGGCTGTAACTACAAGAGATAATAGAGAGAGACTCTTCGGTCTGCGGACGCGGCAGATATACCTCGAAGTCTCTGAAAGATCGCCTCGCCTCAAGGATGGTAAGTCTGAGTAGAGGTACCTGAATCTGCACATGAAAGACATGCGCAGGAAGGGCATGAGTACACCAGCGGTACTTAATAAGTTCCAAGCCTAACCTCGGTCGGGTAGTGACGAGGAAGGTCAGGGCCCTACTGAGATTAAATAAAATATAAAGTCCGACAGTGTAGAACAAAGCATGTAATAATAAGTACAGCGTAAGAGTAACACAGGACATAAGAATAACGACAACTGAAATAGAAACGAGAATCACGGCTAACAAATACAGCTCAATGCAGAAGTAACAGTCGGGGGATCTCCCAGGATACCGTCCTGTAGTCCCCAAATGTAAATATCCAGTAGATCCCGGGTGCAGTCCCGTAGTCCAACTCATAAATGCGCGGGGATCTACCGGAATACCACATCCGTAGTCCCAAATATAAATACTCAGTACTAGGGGAATCTATCGGGTGCAATCCCGTAGTTCCAATGTAAAAGTGAAGGCGGAGGGGGGGGGGGGATCTCCCAGAATGAAATTCCGTAGTCCCAAAGTAAACATACAAGGGAACTCCCGGGATACCGTTCCGTAGTCCCAAAGTAAATACACAGCAGCAACAAGAACTCAATTCAATCAATTTCATACCAAGCTAAAGCAGATAATTCTAACCTAGCATGCTTCACGTAATATAAATAAGGAAGTTAAAGCAATTAGAGCAATTTAGTCAATTATACATGCTTCTCTAGAAACAGCATGCTTAATTTCCAAATAGCGTAAGCAAGAAAAGGAAGAACACAATTTAAGGCTATTTTTAATGAAAAACCGGGTTTTCCAACAATTAGCACAAGTACGCACTCGTCACCTCACGTACAAGGCATTTCAATTATCACAATATCAATCCTAAGGGGAGAGTCCCCCACACAAGGTTAGACAAGACACTTACCTCGAATCGGCTCAACTATCAACCCGAAGCCATGTTCTTGCCACGAGTATTCGACTCCAAATGGCCAAAATCTATTCAATTAAATTTCATGATGTAAATAACACTTCAAGTAACTGATTCTACAATTAAATTCTAAGCTAATACGCGAAAGTAAGTAAAATAACCAAAATGCCCCCAGGCCCACGCCTCGGAATCGGGTGAAATTTATATTTCCAGAATCCTTGCACTCTCATGAGTTCATACATACCAAGAACACTGAAATCGGAGTCCAAATGACCCCTCAAATTCTCATTTTAAAGTCTCTTAATCTCAAGCCCTAGTTCTTCCATTTTAGGCCTAGATTCCATGATTTACTAGGTAGATTTCATATTAGAAACGGGTTTTAAGACCAAGAATCTTTCCTCCAAGTGATTCCCCTCGAATCCCTCTTCAATCCCCTTCAAGAGCTCCAAAAATGATTAAAAATGGTAGATTAAACCCCAAAGTGCCAGAACCTCTTTTAAAATATTTCTGCCCAGCTGTTTCCGCACCTGCGGCCTTGGGACCGCTTCTACGCTCCCGCATTTGCGAAAAAAGGTCGCATCTGCGACTTATCACTTAAGGACCAATTTCCGCACCTGCGATTACCCATCCGCAGGTGCGGTACCGCTTCTGCGGTGAATTACCCGCATCTGCAAAACCTGCTGATTCTCAAATCTGCTTCTACGGTCACCGAGCCGCATCTGCGGCGCTGCACCTGCGGAACCCATACCGCAGGTGCGGTTATGACAGAAAACCAGCAGCTGCTGCAACTCAAACTCCAAAATTTCCTCCGTCAACCACCCGAAATCATCCCGAGGCCCCCGGGACCTCAACCAAAGGCACCAACAAGTCTAGTACCACTGTCCAAACTTGTACCAATCCTTAAAACACCTAAAACAACATCGAAACCTCGAATTAACCATGGATTCAAGCCTAAGAACTCCAAATTTCTCAAAATACGCTTTCGATAAAAAAGTCTATCAAACCTCGTCCGAATGACCTGATATTTTGCACACACGTCACATTCAACACTACGGAGCTACTCCAATTTACGGAATTTCATTCTGACCCTCGGATCAAAATCTCACTATCGAACCGGAAACTTCAAAAATCCATCTTTCGGCATTTCAAGCCTAAATTAGCTACGGACCTCCAAAACACAATCCGAACACGCCCCTAAGCCCAAAATCACCCAACGGAGCTAACGGAACAATCAGATTTCCATTCCGATGCCATCTTCACATTGTTCCGGCTATGGTCAAATTTCCAAGACTTAAGCTCTCATTTAGGGACTAAGTGTCCCAAAACTCTCCGAAATTCAAAACCGGACATCCCAGCAATTCAAAATAGCAGAAATAAACACAAGGAAAGCAGTAAATAGGGGATCAGGGCGTAAATTCTAAAAACGACCGACCGGGTCGTTACATCTTCCCTCACTTAAACATTCGTTTGTCCTCGAACGAGCATAGAGACATACCTGAAGTAGTGAAAAGATGAGGGTAACGGCTGCGCATGTCCTGCTCGGTCTCCCAAGTCGCCTCCTCGGCCGGCTGACCTCGCCACTGAACCTTCACCGATAAGATGTTCTTTGACCTCAGCTTCCTAACCTGCATGTCCAATATTGCCACTGACTCCTCAACATAAGATAGATCCTTTTCCAACTGGACTGAGCTGAAATCCAACACGTGCGACGGATCACCGTGATACCTCCGGAGCATCGAGACATGAAATACCGGATGAACTCCTGCCAAGTTGGGAGGTAAGGCAAGCTCGTAAGCAACCTCCCCAACACGCCTCAATATCTCAAAAGGGCCAATAAACCTCAGACTCAACTTCCCCTTCTTCCTAAATCTCATAACGCCCTTCATAGGCGAAACCCGAAGTAGAACCCGCTCTCCAACCATGTAGGAAACATCACGAACCTTCTGGTCCGCGTAACTCTTCTGTCTGGACTGGGCTGTACGGAGTCTGTCCTGAATCTCCTTGACTCTCTCCAAAGCATCCTGAACCAAGTTTGTGCCCAACAATCTAGCCTCACCCGGCTCGAACCAACCCACCGGAGATCTACACCGCCTACCATATAAAGCCTCGTACGGTGCCATCTGAATGCTGGACTGATAGCTGTTGTTGTAGGTTAACTCCGCCAATGGCAGGAATTGATCCCAAGAACCTCCAAACTCAATCACACACGCACGGAGCATATCCTCAAGAATCTGAATGGTGCGCTCGGACTGTCCGTCCGCCTGAGGGTGAAATGTTGTGCTCAACTCCACCCGAGTACCCAACTCATGCTGTACAGCTTTCCAGAATCGCGATGTTAACTGAGTACCTCTGTCTGAAATGATGGAAACTGGAATACCATGCAGACGGACAATCTCCCGAATATAAATCTCCGCCAACCGCTCCGAAGAATAGGTAGTACACACAGGGATGAAATGCGCGAACTTGGTCAGCCGATCCACAATAACCCAAATGGCATCGAACTTCCTCAAAGTCCGTGGGAGCCCAGATACGAAGGTGATCCGCTCCCACTTCCACTCCGGAATCTCTATCTGCTGAAGTAATCCACCCGGTCTCTGGTGCTCATACTTCACCTGTTGATAGTTAAGGCACCGAGCTACAAACCTAACTATATCTTTCTTCATCTGCCTCCACCAGTAGTGCTGCCTCAAATCCTGATACATCTTCGCGGCACCCGGATGAATGGAATACCGCGAACTATGGGCCTCCTCTAGGATCAACTCCCGAAGCTTATCAACATTGGGTACACAAACTCGACCCTACATCCTCAATACTCCGTCATCACCAATAGTCACATCTCGAGCATCGCCATGCAATACTTTGTCCTTGAGGACAAGCAAATGAGGGTCATCAAACTGACGCTCCCGGATACGATCAAACAAGGAAGACCGAGAGCCACGCAAGCTAGAACCCAACTAGGCTCCGAAAGATCAAATCTCACAAACTGGCTGGCTAAGTCCTGGACATCCATCGCCATAGGCCTCTCCGCTGTTGGTAAATAAGCCAAACTCCCTAAACTCTCTGCCCGACGGCTCAAAGCATCGGCCATCACATTGGCCTTGCCCGGGTGATACAAGATAGTGATGTCATAATCCTTCAGCAACTCTAGCCATCTCCTCTGACGCAAATTAAGGTCCTTCTGCTTGAACAGATGCTGCAAACTCCGGTGATCAGTATACATCTCACAAGGCACGCCGTACAAATAATGACGCCAGATCTTCAAGGCGTGAACAATAGTAGCTAACTCAAGATCATGGACAAGATAATTCTTCTCATGTATCTTCAACTGTTTGGACGCGTAGGCAATCACCCTACCGTCCTGCATCAATACCGCTCCAAGGCCAACTCTCGAGGCATCACAATAGACAGTATAAGACCCTGAACCGGTAGGCAATATCAAAACTGGGGCTGTAGTCAAAGCTGTCTTGAGCTTCTGAAAGCTCTCCTCGCACTCTTCCGTCCACTGGAACGGAGCACCCTTCTGGGTTAGTCTGGTCATAGGTGCTGCAATAGATGAAAACCCCTGAACAAATCGACGGTAATAACCCGCCAAGCCAAGAAAACTGCGGATCTCTGTAGCTGAGGATGGTCTGGGCCAACTCTGCACGACCTCCACTTTCTTCGGATCCACCTGAATACCCTCTCTCGAGACCACATGACCCAAGAACGCCACGGAATCCAACCAAAACTCACATTTTGAGAACTTAGCATACAATTTCTTTTCTCTCAAGGTCTGGAGCACTGTCCTCGGGTGCTTCTCATGATCCTCCCGACTCTGGGAGTATACCAGGATGTCATCAATAAAAACAATCACGAAGGAATCAAGATATGGCCGGAAAATACTGTGCATCATGTGCATAAAGGCTGCTGGTGCATTAGTCAGCCCAAATGACATAACAAGGAACTCGTAATGACCATACCGAGTCTTGAAGGCAGTCTTCGGGATATCTGGCTCCCGAATCTTCAACTGTTGATAGCCTTAACGCAAACCAATCTTAGAAAACACACAAGCACCCTGTAGCTGATCGAACAGGTCATCAATACGAGGCAAAGGATAGCGGTTCTTCACTGTCACCTTGTTCAACTGGCGATAATCAATACACATACGCATAGAACCATCCTTCTTCTTCACAAATAAGACAGGAGCGCCCCATGGCGATACACTGGGCCGAATGAAACCCTTATCAAGTAATTCCTGCAACTGTTCCTTCAACTCCTTCAACTCAGGAGGAGCCATACGATACGGAGGGATAGAAATGGGCTGAGTGCCCGGCAACAGATCAATGCCAAAATCAATGTCTCTATCGGGTGGCATGCCCGGAAGATCAGCTGGGAACACATCAGGAAATCCCGTACTACTGGACTGAATCAACAGAAGGAGTATCCATACTGACATCTCTCACATATGCTAGATACGCATCACAACCTTTCTCAACCATATGCTGAGCCTTAAGGAAAGAAATAACTCTACTGGGAGTGTGACCTAAAGCACCCCTCCACTCAATACGCGGTACACCTGGCATGGCCAGTGTCACGGTTTTGGCGTGACAATCAAGAATAGCATAATGGGGTGACAACCAGTTCATGCCCAAAATAATATCAAAATCAACCATGCTGAGCAATAATAAGTCGGCTCTGGTCTCAAAACCACCATGAATAACCAAACATGACCGGTAAACGCGGTCCACAATAAGAGAATCTCCCACAGGAGTAGAAACATAAACTGGGGAACTCAAAGAATCCCGAGGTA
The DNA here is from genome assembly GCF_001879085.1 of Nicotiana attenuata. Lineage (NCBI taxonomy): Eukaryota > Viridiplantae > Streptophyta > Magnoliopsida > Solanales > Solanaceae > Nicotiana > Nicotiana attenuata. The sequence goes on along the minus strand of NW_017674050.1, from coordinate 52,192 downwards.
CACCCAAATGCGGAGCAAAATAAGAAGACACATAAGAATAAGTGGAGCCTGGATCGAATAGTACCAATGCATCTCTGTGACAGACCAAGATAGTACCTGTGATGACAGAATCGGAGGCGGCGGCCTCAGTACGGCCTGGAAGAGCATAATATCTGGCCTGGCCTCCCCCTCGA
>NW_017674050.1:42129-52000 GCF_001879085.1 Nicotiana attenuata | reverse complement strand
GGTGATTATATGACCTCTCCAACACTTGGCCCACCATCTTTGCCATTTCTCCTCCAGTGATGTTGCTTGGTACATACGCCTCACTCAATACCTTCAACAAGGCATTCTTGTGTGTATCAGAACTTTGTAATAAAGCCAAGATAGAAATTTGTGCCGGTGTTTTGTTTAGCTGGTCAATGACCGAGTGTTCCTTGGCTTGTATCTTTCTCCAGAGATCACCGGGTCCAGTTTCAATGATGTCTTGTCGGCCAGAGGTCTGCTTACTCGACTCAGCTAAGTGTTCTGGGGTATAAACCCTGCCGGTTCTTGTCATACCCTACGCTGCAACTATTTCTCCAAACTTGGCTTTTTCTTTCCTTCTTGGCTCGGCTGTGTAGTCCCACAGTATAGCTTTTGTGTGGAACGGTGTTATGGCTGTCATTGCTACTGGAATAGGCACCCTTGCCTTAGAAGGTAATACAGCAACTTCAAAGGGCTCAGGCGCCTTTGGGGACCCAAACTCGACCTCGATTGGTGTTGGCGTCCTTGCGGAGGTTGGTGCTTCAAACTTAAGCGGTATGGACATGTTCACCTCAGCATCTTCAGAAGGCTGAATTTGGACTACAATCGGGTTAAGAGTGACCGTTGGTTTCTTTGGATCGTCACCTTCCGTGATCAAACCGATTGATCTTTTGGGATCCCAATCATCTTCTATTTCAATCATATGAACACTTCCACCCTTGTCGTCTGGTAGAGGGTTGTTGCGGACGTTCGGAGCAGGCTCCTTTGCCACGATAATTTTGTTATCAATTTAAGCCTGGATCTTGTCCTTTAGGGAGCGGCACTCATCAATAGTATGTCCCTTCATGCCAGAATGGTATGCACAGGTTTTGTTTGGGTTAATCCACTGGGAAAGATTTTCAGGAGTTATGGCAGGGATAGGGGTGACATAACCAGCGGCTTTGAGTCGTTCGTACAGCCGCTCGATTGGCTCGGCAATGGCGGTGTATTGTTTGGGAGGTCTGCGGTCAAAATTTGGTCGGGGTCTAGGAAAGTTTTGGCGAGTAGGAGGTGATTGATAGTGGGATGGTTGAGTGTTGTAGGCTTGGTAGACTTGTGCGGATTGGGAATATTTGGGTGAAGTGGGTTGGTATGTAGGAGGTGGAGGTGATTGATAGGTAGGTGGTGGAGCTTGGTAGGAAGGTGCGGGGTAATTTGAGGTAGGTTGATATGTAAGAGGGGGTATTGGGTAGGTTTGGTATTTGATTGGGGATTTTGTTCTTTGTGCAACCATCACGGAACTCACATCCCTTTTCTTGGACGTGCCACTAGACTGTAGAGCCTTGTTGGTAGCCTGTAATGCTTCAAAGTTAGTGACCATACCACTTTTAATACCTTCCTCGTTCCTCTCCCCTAGCTTGATGATGTTGGAGAATTTCTGGCCTTCAATCAGCATCAACCTTTCGTAGTATTGTGGGTCTTGAGCCCGGACGAAAAACCTGTTCATTTGTTCTTCTTCAAAAGCCGGCCTGACCTTAGCAGCTTCTGATCTCCAACGAGTAGCATACTCGCGGAATGTCTCCATGGGTTTCTTTTTCAAGTTCTGGATGTAGAACACATCTGGTGCATTCTCCGTGTTGAATCTGAACCTGTCCATGAAATCGGACGCCATGCATACCCAGTTCGACCACTTCTTCGGGTCTGGGCTAATGTACCAAGATAGCGCATCCCCTTTCAGACTTCTCATAAAGAGCTTCATGCGAACCTTTTCATCCTTTCCTACTCCGACCAGCTTGTCGCAGCTGTTGACACCCAATTTTTCCCTATGTATTTTACACTCAAAATACTTTCCAAAATAGCATATGTATGCATGCCCAAGAGTTTTGGTATTTTTCCTAATTTTTTTTAAAAGATTTTTAAAGTCATTTATTGTCTATTTTAGCAGTACAAAATCCAATAATTACTCCTAAGATTATCATTTTGGTGAATAACTTATTTTATTCTCGTATTTATACCAAAATATAGTTAAGGTAATTTTTGCATATTTTTACAAATTTATTTGGTATTTTTTAAAGCTAAATTGCATATAATTGCAATTTTAGCCTATTTTAAGATTAATAACATTTTATAATTGTAAAATTAGTTCCAGTATTTTTTAATTAATATTTATGTATTATTAATTGGCTCAATACTTTTAATTTGCTTTTAAAATCATTTTTTACTATCTTTTATAAATAAAAGGGAAAATTGGTTATTTAGCATTTAGCCTCATTTCATTTCAATTACAGCCTTTTACATTTCAATTTTAACCCTTAATTGACCCAATCCCAACCCCAACCGGACCGGCCCATTTTTTCATTTTGACCCAACCCACAACCCAATCCAAATGGCCTTACCCGGTTCACATCTACCCTCTTAAATCTAGGCCGTTGATCATTCAGATCAACGGCCATAACTCACCTTTCCATAATTAAACCCAAACGACCTACCCTAATCCCTCATTTCATTCGATCTGCCGCCTTTGAAACCCCTTCGTCTCTCAAAACTCTCTCAAGGTTCTTTAGAACCCTAGCCTTCTTCTACCCCGTTTCAACCGCCTTTCACCGGAATCCATGGCGTTCCAGGCCATGGATGACTTATGCTCACCCTCTCTCACCATTAAACCTAAGTTGTTGAAGATCTGTAGATCTATGGCCTTTCTGGACATTATTCCGGCGTGTTCAAGCAATATGAGTCTCTTTGACTCAGGATTTGACTTTCCTCAAGACCTTTCTCATTCTAGGGTTTTCTCTGCAACTAAGCCGTCTGAGGTTCTGTACTTGCTTATTTCTTTTAGATCTCTGACATGCCTGAGCTTTACTTGACATTTTTAAGGTTTTCCCCAAATTTCCTTTTCAAAATCGTTCAAATTCGATTTTTAGGGTTTCTGAAAAGTTATCTTCAAATATTTTCCTGATTTCTTCCTGTTCTTTCTTTACGTGTGTCTTATGCTCGTATGTTTTCTTCTTATTACGCATGAGTTTGCTCTCTTGTTTCTTTCTATTATGCAAAACTCTTCTATCTTTTGCTGTTAATCTTATGCTCGCATATTAAGTTGTGTTTTTTCCCTTATTCTTTGCTATATGTGTTTATGGTTGAAATCTGTGATTTTTGCTCACTTTACTGAACTCTATTTGTGTTCCTGCTAAGCATATTTTTCTCTACTGTTGTTTAAAAACTCGTATCATCTCTTTCTTCTAAACTTGTTTTAACTCCGAGTTTTCTCGAACATGGTCTCATGACCTTGAATTAGTGTTCTTTATTATGTATGCTTGTCTATCATAAGTCTTTGAAAAGGGCTTCGGAGCCTCTTTCAATGACCCGTTTGCTCATCTTCTATTGTCTGACTCTATTTGAACCCTAGGTTTTGGGGTTTCTTTGACAAGTGTTACTAGGATTCCACTTTGGGACCCTAGGTTTTCAGAGTCACTATAAGCCTGTATTTGAACTTGAATCTCTTTTGCTTGTGACTCTGAAACTTTCAATGTTAGACTCTTTCTTTATTTGAGCTGTGTGCTTTATATATGAGAAATTTCTCTTTTCAAAAGTTTTCACCAACCAAGTGTTTGACTCTGAAATCCCTTTAATAAGGCTAATGATTCCTTACTGATTTCTTGCGATTGAACCTCCTTATTTTGATTCTTTTGTGTAAAAATCCTATGCTTGTGATGTTTTCCTTAAATATATGACCTTCTGTAATTCTGCACCAATCTTTGAATTATTTCCATACTTATATGACTCTTTCCTTAATTACTTGGGATTCCCTGTGATCACAATTGGATCCGGGATCCCCTTGAGTAATTTTCGAACTGATGTCCTATTTTACTTTAATAAACACACTACTATTCCAACCTTTCCTTAATTACTCACTATGTATTTGGTCTTGTTTATGCACTATGTGGTTTCCTTGCCCTAATCAGCCTTATTAAACTGATTTTCTTCCTTATTCTGCCTTGACTAGCCGTTTGAACTAGACTCCTCAATTAAAGGAGTCCAGTTGTCTTAATTGATACTAATTGATTGTTATTTCCATGTTTGTGCACTCTTTGCCTATGTATTTCCTGTTTTTCAAAACTATATAAAGACTAGTCTTCCCTCTTTACAAAGACACCAACACACAGACAGAAATTCACATGAACAAAAACACTTCTAATTACATACTGTCTTACAATACTGTTTGAATTCAACACTTTGCTTTGCTTGAGATCTTTTGGAACTGCTTTGTTTGCGACTTGGCTTTCCCAAGGATACTGTTTTCTTACTTGTTTTCCTTTGAAACTGGTATGTCTTTTATCAAATTTTCTGCCTCACCCCTATGTGTTTACTTTACAATTCCAGCACTCTTGTTTGCTTTACTACTCATTATGTTCTTCCTTGTATCTGTTTCTATTGTGAATCCCTACCCCTACTCCCTTTTATGTGATTGAGTTAAGGTCTTGGCTTGGCAGTATCCTAATTACTGCCCAGGCCATAACCTGATCCACAATGGATCCTAACTCCTAAGTTTGGCTAACAGGCTGGTCAGGGGTGTGCCAGCATCCCAATTGCTGGGCATGACCACCAGCCTGCCATGGCTCTCCCTGATTCCCCCCCCCCCCCCCATGCACTTACACTCACTCTTAGACTCTAAGTTCTGCCCCCTCCTATGAGCCTTGCCTTGGGACCTTGAGTTCCCTCTGAACTTGGACATCTGAGGGCTGACATTTCCACACTGCACTATGTTCTTAATCCTGCAATGTTTTGGGGTGTAAGCACTGCCCGGAGCCCTTTGAGACTCTTGGGAACTTTGACAAACCCCAAATATGAGAAGGTCTTTTGGAAATATGATCCTGCATTTATGTACTGTTTTAAAACCAATGACGCTTAGAGATCGTGCCTGTAAGAGCAAATCAACTGAATCCGCTTCACTTTGAATCTAGAATCAGTCATAGATCTGCAGATCTTTGTTGATAAAACCAGCAAACTTTTTCCTTAAAATCAATACGCTCTATTAGATGTCATGCCTATAGGCCTCACTTAGGAAAACTATTAGGTTATTAAGTAACTGTGTCAGTCTTTGATAACTATATCCAGACAAGGCTAATTCGGACTCCTCATCTGAGAAATATGTGATGAATCCGCCTATCCAACGCCTTAATTTAATTCAGACCAACCAGTATTTGAAGTCATGCTATATTTGCACTTCTAAGTGAGGGGGCCTGTATGAGACTTAACTGCTATTTGTCCTCCCTTTAACTGCTATTTGTTATTGCTTGTCGCCTAGATTTTTATCCTTTGAAACTCTAAAAAAAAGCCCCAACCCCCTCCACTTTAGGATTAATACTCTCAATGCCTCCGGGACTGATAGGATCGGGACGGGTAATAGCATGCAATAAGTAACGATACCATTCTGCGCTTTAATACCTTAACGGGGTGGGAAGGGTAGATATGGAGATGATGACCGATGCGTTAATATCCCATGTAGCCCTGATCACGCTCAACTGAGTCTCACAAAAGACTATGCGGGCGTTGCAAATATAATCTGAGTATTATTGCCAGAGTCGAACCACAGGGAACTAACCTATCAATCACTACTGTCAGATTTACTAAATTCACACAATCTGTTTAACCAAACTTTTTGATTCACAATGGTTGATTTTCTAACAACTAAAGATTGAAGGTAACTAACAGCGGAAAATTAACTAAACTTGATGTGTAAACAGTAAAATTAAAGTCTAAGGCAATGGTTTCCCCCGATGGTAATTTCCTTGGTTGTATATGTCTTATCACTATGATTTAGTTGTCTCTAACAATCATGAACGCTCAAGCTATCATAATTCTTTCTCAAGTAATTATGATAATCTACTAGATGCACTCTCTCAAGCTACGCTAGCTAATTTCACAATACAATTCACTTAGATTGCACCCGGGGTTTCGTTATCTCTAATCCAACCCCTAAACCCTCGGTTATGACTCTCGTCTATACTCCGGGAGTGATATTATTCATACAATCACCTAAATATGCACTCTCTCTCAAGTAGATACATAATAAATAGGAACGGATAATTGAGAGCCCTTTCAACTAATCCACAATCAAAACATAGATGAACAATTAGAGATTAACAACCAAATTCAATTATATTAATAAAACAAACAAGTCATCCCCAACGGGTTCCACCAAAACCTTAGATTAAGGTTTTCAGCTACTCATGACAATGGGGAATAAACTACTAAAAGATTCATAATAATAAATTGCAAGAAAAATAAAGAAGAATAAGAGTAATGATGTTTTGGGTGATCTGTCACACTTGTTTTCCTTGCCAAAGTACTCCCTAAAAATATTACATGCCTCCCTTGGGCGAGTTCTATTGTTTAAATAGGGTTTTTTGGGCTAAGAATTCCGTGTTTTGCACTTCAGTCCCTCAATTTTACGCCTCCTGCCGCGGTCCTACCGCGGTTACGCTAGGACCGCGGCCAAATGACCTCTCTGAATCTGCAATAGCTTCTCGCCACGGTCCGACCGCGGTTACGTCGGGACCGCGACAGTTCATCTCCAGTTCTGGTTTGTGCATTTCACATGGTGCACTTGGCGGACTTCCTCCATAATTGATCCCAAAAGTACTCCATAGCCTTCTTTTATTGTACGTAACCTGCAAAACATGAAAAGCACTAATAAGAGCATTTTGTTATCACTTTTATCATAAAAACTCTACAAGAAAGTGGTTCTTTTAGGGCTTAATCATAGTTCAATTAACCTATTATCAACAACCCACACTTAAATCTTTGCTCGTCCTCGAGCAAGTTGAACCACACTTCTAGGCCTAATCATTCGATGCATTACCCAATTTTATGTCACACCCGCCATTATGAAAGAACAACCTAAGCAGTGCAACAGCCACACCTCAGATGAAGACTCTAATGCCATGCCACACACGTGCTTACTCTAGTTACTCTAAACAGAGGTGAAAACTTGCTTTTTCTTCCCGAGTCACATGCCCTCACATCACATTTTTGAGAGAAGTTCCACACATATAAAATCAAGCACAAGGAACTATAGATAGAAAGAATTCACTCACTCTCAGCAAAGAACATTCACATGCCACACAGATACACCATAAGCTTGCCATTAGTGTAATACTCTACTAATCGAGTTATTTTAGTCTAAGATCAAGAGGTCTTTATTTGGTTGTAATGTAGGCTAAGGGACGGGTAGGATATATTTGGATATAGTGACTAACCTCCCTAAGCACTTTTAATACATTTTTCCTTTATTCTGATTTCCATGTTCATCCCAGTCATCCTTCCACACTTGTTTCATAAGCTACCCCAGCTTTTCTAGGCGCAACTGGCTTTTCTTGCCATTCACTACTTTAGGAACACCTATTTGCAAGGTCCTTCTTCTATATTTCAATATATTTATTTTTTTACTTATTTATTTTTTCAACTACCATTGCACCATTCAAGTATTTTCCTGATTCCCCTTTTCCTATTCCCTTATCACCCCACACTTTAACTTTTATATGATCTTTAACAGTTCAAGTGCTTCTAGGAGGCAAAGGGTCAAACCGTCAAGCTATTCAACACATGGATGTAGGTTATTGCAAGGTTATCAAAGAAACACGCTTTAGGCTCAAAGGGGTTAACTATGGTGATACGTACAGGTGGATTCATAATTAGACCGGCTACACAAAGAAATGCCTCAATCATCTCTAAGACCAAACAACTTCTATTTCGCTTTGCAAACACACCGGGCAAGTTCTAGGTATCGCATGCAAGCACAGAATACAGGTATTTCCTCACACACACTTGGCATGTAACTCAATCCGAATTAGTTTGTCAACACACTCACATGAGTGTTCAAGCAAGACAAGGTGTGCACAATTAAGGCATAATTTACGAGTCTACAAACGAGCCTAGACGTCGCACCCTCAAGTTTGTTTAGTTATTAGCAGGTGTGTACATTATAGGTTGCATTCCTGCCCTTACCCATCTTAGTCCAAGAGAGTCTTCAGGGTCCTAAAAATATCAAAGAAAAATCTACCTAACCCGGTTCAAGAAAAGCCCTTGGAAAAGAACCGTGGTCAAAAGAAAAACTAAGGGGGAATTACTACACTACCTAAAAAATAAAAAAAAATAAAAAATCTAAATGGACTACTTCCCTCAAGAGTACTTGTCCAAGTGGTCCGTCCTCAGGAAGAGTCCCCTACCTTTTCTATTTTTTTTTATCCGACTTTGACCCTCAAGAGACCCGTCGACAAGTATCCATCGTTGGGCCAAGTCAGTTACTTGTAAGATGAGTACATCCAATTATATGCAACAAGCAACAACAAAGATACAGAACTACAACATACTCAATGTATATGTACACTAACAATACACCACTAACAATACATCGGGTGCATCAGCTTATCTTTTTGCTGCCCCAAGACTGCTCCTATAGCATAGTCGCTGGCATCACACAGGAGCTCAAATGGTTGCTCCCAGTTGGGAGCAACAATGATGGGTGCAGTTATCAACTTCTTCTTCAGTTCCTCAAATGCCAACCTGCAATCATTAGAAAACACAAAGGGCTGATCCTTTTCAAGGAGTTTGCATAATGGGTTAGCAATTTTGGAAAAGTCTTTTATGAAACGCCGATAGAACCCGGTGTGACCAAGGAAACTTCTCGCCGCCTTGACTGAAGTGGGCGGTGGTAACTTCTCAATCACGTCAACCTTAGCATGGTAGACCTTAATTCCTTTTCTGGACACTCGATGTCTCAGGACTATCCCTTCTTGTACCATAAAATGGCACTTCTCCCAGTTTAACACTAAGTTTGTCTCCACACATCTTTTGAGCATCTGCTTAAGTTGTGAAGACAGTCTTCGAATGAATCTCCCACCACGGAGAAATCATCCATAAAGACCTCCATAATATCCTCCACCATATCTGTGAAGATGGCTAGCATGCACCGTTGAAAAGTCGCTGGTGCATTGCAAAGCCCAAAGGGCATTCTCCGAAAGGCAAAGATGCCATACGGACAGGTGAAGGATGTTTTCTCTCTATCTTCGGGGGCTATCGATATCTGATTGTACCCCGAATATCCATCTAAGAAACAAAAGTGCGATCTTCCAGCCAGCCTGTCCAACACTTGGTCAATAAAGGGCAAGGGAAAGTGGTCCTTTCGGGTGGCAGTGTTCAATTTCCGGTAATCCATGCAGATTCGCCACCCTGTGACTGTACGAGTTAAGATCAACTCATTGTTGTCATTTTTCACAACAGTCATCCCCCCCTTTTTCGGAACACATTGGACATGGCTGACCCAATTACTATCAGAGATGGGGAAAATGATTCCCGCATCTAACCATTTGATTACCTCTTTCTTTACAACCTCTTTCATGTTAGGGTTCAACCTTCGCTGATGTTCCTTGGAAGGTCTGTGCCCCTCTTCCAGGCGAATCTTACGCATACAGAAGGCTGGGCTGATACCCTTTATGTCTGCTATGGTCCAACCAATGGCAGTCTTGTTATCCTTCAGTACCTGTAAGAGCTTCTCTACCTGCACATCTAGCAAACAGGATGATATAATAACAGGTAAGGTCGAATCAGGGCCTAGGAATGCATACCTGAGGTGATCTGGGAGTGGCTTCATCTCCAGCTTGGGTGGTTCCTCTATTGATGGCTTGGCTGGAGGAGTGACCCTTTTCTCCAGCTCAAGGGACTCGAACTGAGGTTCCCTTGACCAAAACCCTCGGCCTTCCAATGCCATCACCCATTCAGCTAATCCCTCACCATCCATTTCTTCTAAATTTGTCAGGCATGCCTCCAATGGATCTCTCACAGTTAGGGTCCTATCATCTTCTTGCAGAATTACATCCACTGCCTCCACTAGAGA
>NW_017674050.1:0-40534 GCF_001879085.1 Nicotiana attenuata | reverse complement strand
GGTGCCACTCCTCTGACATTTTAAGTCAGCTGGCTCATCCCTGATGTTTCCGTTGACGTTTATCTACGTCACCCATGTCAATTTTCGAGTTGGTGTGTTGGTTAAGGTTGTTGAAGTCCTTTTGTTGGCACGGTTCAATGCCCTGAATATTTTTTCGGGGTCTGAGAGTCCTTCTAGTAGTTCTCCAGTCCTCGAAGAATTTCTAGGCATACTCCTGCTTTCCACAAGATTTCAAACGTTAGAATTTCAATGAAAAGATTGGTATAGAGAAAACTGACTACACTTAGAATTTTTGTATTTCTTTCAATTGTAATTGATAACACCGTTAATTCCCCGGAAACGACGCCAAAATTTGATCACGCTCAACTGAGTCTCACAAAAGACTATGCGGGCGTTGCAAATATAATCTGAGTATTATTGCCCAGAGTCGAACCACAGGGAACTAACCTATCAATCACTACTGTCAGATTTACTAAATTCACACAATCTGTTTTCCTAAACTTTTTGATTCACAATGGTTGATTTTCTAACAACTAAAGACTGAAGGTAATTAACAGCGGAAAATTAACTAAACTTGATGTGTAAACAGTAGAATTAAAGTCTAAGGCAATGGTTTCCCCCGCTGGTAATTTCCTTGGTTGTATATGTCTTATAACTATGATTTAGTTGTCTCTAACAATCATGAACGCTCAAGCTATCATAATTCTTTCTCAAGTAATTATGATAATCTACTAGACGCACTCTCTCAAGCTACGCTAGCTAATTTCACAATACAATTCACTTAGATTGCACCCGGGGTTTCGTTATCTCTAATCCAACCCCTAAACCCTCGGTTATGACTCTCGTCTATACTCCGGGAGTGATGTTGTTCATACAATCACCTAAATATGCATTCTCTCTTAAGTAGATACATAATAAATAGGAACGGATAATTGAGGGCCCTTTCAACTAATCCACAATCAAAACATAGATGAACAATTAAAGATTAACAACCAAATTCAATTATATTAATAAAACAACCAAGTCATCCCCAACGGGTTCCACCAAAACCTTAGATTAAGGTTTTTAGCTACTCATGACAATGGGAAAATAAACTACTAAAAGATTCATAATCATAAATTGCAAGAAAAATAAAGAAGAATAAGAGTAATGATGTTTTGGGTGATCTCTCACACTTGTTTTCCTTGCCAAAGTACTCCCTAAAAATATTACATGCCTCCCTTAGGCAAGTTCTACTGTTTAAATAGGGTTTTTTGGGCTAAGAATTCCGTGTTTTGCACTTCAGTCCCTCAATTTTACGCCTCCTGCCGCGGTCCTACCGGGTTACGCTAGGACCGCGGCCAAATGACCTCTCTGAATCTGCAATAGCTTCTCGCCGCGGTCCGACCGCGGCTACGCCGGGACAGCGGCAGTTCATCTCCAGTTCTGGTTTGTGCATTTCACATGGTGCACTTGGGGGATATTATGCGATTGGCCTCTTTTTCCTCCATAATTGATCCCAAAAGTACTCCATAGCCTTCTTTTATTGTATGTAACCTGCAAAACATGAAAAGCACTAATAAGAGCATTTTGTTGTCACTTTTACCATAAAAACTCTACAAGAAAGTGGTTCTTTTAAGGCTTAATCATAGTTCAATTCACCTATTATCAAACCCCTCTTCTGAGGAGTGATTACTGGATATTGCATTGACGTGATCTATATTAATCATAATCCTAGGACGCCCCCTTCCCTTTACTTTTCTTTTTTTTATCTGCTTTCTTTAGAATTTGTTTAAATCTTTCACAAATTTCTGCCCTCTTCCTGACAGTTCCAACTTATTTGCAATGTTGTATGCAAACCTCTTCTATTTGAGCCCTTTAATTGCTTACTTGAATATGTGAAGTCACAATATAACATGGCCGGGAACCACACTAGAGGATCTTGAGGGGTGCCTAACATCTTCCCCTCGAGATAATTTCTAGCCCTTACCCAAACTCTAGTTCTTCAAACTCAAACCCCTTCCTAGTGTCCTAATGCACTTTAATCATTAGGTGGCGACTCTTCTAAATCTCAAACCCAAATTCCCAAAAGGAATAGAGTTGTCCGCCCAAATGTCGTAAACCCGATTTCGCGAGGGAAAGGGGGCATCGACACTATGGACCTCCAAATCAACATCCGGACACACTCCTAAGATCAAAATCACCCTACGGAGCCATTGGAATCGAAAAAACTCCATTTCGGAGTTGTCTTCACATAATTCAAGCTACGATCAATTTCCTAGAACTTAAGCTTCCATTTTAGGGACTAAGTGTCCCATTTTACTCTGAAACCAAAAACAAATCCTCCTGGCACATCACGTAACCACATAATCAAATAGAGGGAGATATAATAGGGGATAGGGGCTCAAACTCTCAAAATGAATTGCTGGGTTGTTACATTTAGCATATTCTTGCAATTACTACTTTGCGTATTGTTCTTGATGCCTTTGCATAAAATCAGACTTCGATGCCACTTTGGTTTACTTGTGGCTTCGAACCCTCGGTGAGACCAAAGATTTTTAAGATGCTTAAGTTCTTTTAAACGATATTTTTGCCGAGGGTAACCATTTAGTAGGTTTCGAATTTATGTAAGGGACTTACTTTCTGGATACGGACTTCGGACATCTCCGAGCCGTTTTTAGGGTGGCCGTAGCCTTTTATATTTGGGCACCGCCTAATGGTTTTGGTGTCTCCAGGATTCGGTAGCCTGGGCCGTCCAAATTTTCATCGGGCGAGAGTCCCCAAGTAGTGGTAGCTCGTGGTCTCGACTGTACCTGAGTGGGGGTAGCCCGTGGGCTCGACAATCCCCGAGTAGGGGTAGCCCATGGGCTTTAGGATCCGGGATCAAAAGAATACGTAGTAACAAAGTGTAAGGGAAGTAGAAATTTCTTTCATTGCTCAGTATGCAAGGTACACGATCGAAGGTGCGTAAAAACTTGTGCCATGACTAGAGTGGACTATGTGGGCATGGTTCAGACGACCGTTTGGCCCTTATAAAGAATCCTAACCACCAAGCATTAGCTTTTAGCACATAAAATTTCCTTTTTCCCTTGCTACAGATCTTAATCTGAGGGTGATGACCCCCAGTATTCGAGGTCGATCTCGTGAGGGCTCGGATACTGTTGACCAGAAGCAAATGATTATCGATTCCGGTTTGAACCGGTCTTCAAATCTAAGGTAGCATGTTTTACTGTTGCCACATCCGCCCTTGGCTGATTACTTGCGTACGTTAGTCCAATTTTTAACATGATTAAAAAGTAACTAAGTTCGTACCTTAGCAGTAGTACCACTTTAAGTGTGTCACGTTCCAGTATTTTGGCAGTTGCATATCGTTTTCCGCTTCGAGTTTATATGAGCCTTTGCCAGTTATTCCGACGAATCGATATGGTCCTTCCCAATTCGAGCCTAGTTTCCCTTCGTTCGGGTTCCTGGTGAGTGGTGTTGCTTTTCTCAACACCAAGTCCCTAACTTGAAAGTGTCGGAGGCTGGCTCTTCGGTTGCAATAGCTTTCTATCCGCTGCTTATGGGTGGCCAACCGGACCAGGGCGACCTCCTACCTTTCATCCAATTATTGCAAGCACGTGATCATATCCTCGCCGTTTGGCTCTTCGGTGGCGTATTAGAACCTGAGGCTTGGTTCTCCCACCTCGACTGGTATTAAGGATTCGGCTCCGTAGACCAAAGAAAATGGGGTGGCCCCGGTGCTCGAGTTCGAAGTCATACGGTATGCCCACAGGACTTCGGGAAGGATCTCCTTTGATTTCCCTTTCGAACCATTCAACCTCTTTTTCAGGTTTTGAAGTATAGTCTTGTTCGTTGACTCTGCCTGCTCGATGCCACTAGGATGATAAGGCGTTGATAATATCTTTTTGATCTTGTGGTCTTCGAGAAACTTACTCACCTATCCACCGATGAACTGTTTTCCGTTGTCGCAAACAATCTCGGCCGGTATCCCAAATTGACATATTATGCGGTACCAGATGAAGTCAACGACTTATTTCTGTCGGACCTTTTCGAATGCTTGGTCCTCAATCCATTTGGAAAAATAATCGGTCATGAATAGTATGAATTGAGCTTTACCGGGTGCCCATGTGTAATAATCCAAAATATTTTATACACTTATAAATTAGGAGATTGGAGAACTAATTTAATTTGTAAGTATTGGGGTCAAATATTAAGTTGTGGAAGGAAATTTCGTTACTATATGAGATATGGTACTTTTAAGTGACTAACTTTTGAACCATGCTTATGTAGTTAACTTTGGCTAATTATTAAATAAGGAGTAGGCCAACCCCATTCTTTTGTTGCTGCTATATTTTAGTAACCTAGGGATTAGAGAAAAAAAAGTAATAAAAAAAAGAGAGAAGAAGAACCGGAGCAAAAGAAGAAGCAAAACATTCAGGACCATTAATGGCGGCGAGCAAAGCCATCACTGTGTGAGCTTTTCACAGGTAATTTTTGAAATTTGTCCAACATTGTATTGTACTTAGAAAATAAGTATAAACAAATAGGTTCTTGAGAAAAAAAGGATGTGTAGTGATGGCTCAATTATGAGCCATGTTATGTTAGTTTAATAATTATAATAATATTTGTAAGAATTAGCTAGTGATACGGTAATGATTACAAAATAAATATAGTAATAAAATATTGGGTTAAAAGCTACTGCTATATAGAGTTATTTTGGTAAAATTTCTTGATTTTGGTTCATAAGATGTAATGATTGCCAATTATTGGCACCATGATGGTAAGAAAGATTTAAGTTTTGGGGACTTTAGAATGCATCAGAAATCCACGTTATTTCTACTGTTGCTGGTTTTAAATTTGGATACTAAGGATTAGCCAATAAATTGTAGGACGATGTGCACAAATAGCCACTGACGGCTCATGTCTTTATTTTAAAGCCAGTGTTTTAAATGTCTTTAATCTTTAGCCACTGGTTTAATAAACTTTAACTGTCCGGACGAAAATACCCTTCTGCTCATGTCCTTAACTTCAGGACTACATGTCCTTAACTTTTGAACTTGAAACTCTAAGTTCAGGACTTCAAGACTACATGTCCTTAACTTTTTAACCTGTAACTCTAAGTTCAGGACTTCAGGACTACATGTCCTTAACTTTTGAACTTGGAACTCTAAGTTCAGGACTTCAAGGTTACATGTCCTTAACTTTTGAACTTGGAACTCAAACTTCAAGACCAAGCGTCCTTAACTTTTGAACTTGTAAGTCAAAGTTAAGGACCTATTGTCCTTAACTTTTGAACTTGCATGTCCTTAACTTTTGAACGTGTAACTGTAAGTTAAGGACTGTCTGTCCTTAACTTTTGAACTTGCAAGTCAAAGTTAAGGACTTACTGTCCTTAACTTTTGAACTTGTAACTGTAAGTTAAGGACTGCTTGTCCTTAACTTTTGAATGTGTAACTGTAAGTTAAGGACTGTCTGTCCTTAACTTTTGAACTTGGAAATCAAAGTTAAGGACCTATGTCCTTAACTTTTGAACTTGTAACTGCTGTCTGTCCTTAACTTTTGAACTTGGAAATCAAAGTTAAGGACCTAGTGTCCTTAACTTTTGAACTTGTAACTGTAAGTTAAGGACTGTCTGTCCTTAACTTTTGGGCTTCTTAGCCTAAGTTCAGGACCTATTGTCCTTAACTTTTGGGCTTCTTAGCCTAAGTTCAGGACCAAGTGTCCTTAACTTTTGAACTTGTTACCACACATCCTAGCATTATCTGCTATCATGAAAAATGCATGAGGAAAGCAATGTGTGGACTGGTGACACAGAAGTATATTTGGGTGGTAACATTCGGACTTCAAAGGCTCATGAGGGAAAGCAATGAGATAAAGAACTGTTCTTTGTTTTTTGATGCAAAGAACATGTTACATAAATTTCAAAGTAACATAACGTAATATTACTACACATGGTAGTTAACTTTTTTTACAAGATATATTTTGCCTAGAGTCAATCGTTTTGGGATTATTTAGAAATTAGAACTGCCATATATTACTACAAACCTTTGGATAATTGGATCTCTACCAAATGAGTTACGATCTCAAACAGTGTAACAAAATATCAAATTTACTCGATGGTGAGGAAGACAAATATTCATTTTGGATTATGGAGAAGGCACACAGAGAGAAGCGAGGGTTTGGGAAGAAAAGCAAGGGAAGAAAGGGTAAAAATGTCTTTTCATATTAATTTTAATAGGGTAGTGGCTATTTTTGCTCAACATTAGAATTGTTGGATAAAAAATAAATACCACCTTAAATAGTGGCTACCCCATGCCATTTCTACTAAATTGTAATAATGAGATGATTGACAATGATTAGAATAATGAGATTGGGTGGATTATTGTAACGATCCGACTGGTCGTTTTAAGCAATTTCGTCCGGTTCGGCAGTTTGAGGTCACGAGTAGCTTCATATTACGTGAATCGACTTGCGTGCGCAGTCCGGGGGTGAAACCGGAAAGCTTTTATGTGAAAATATGAAATAAAAAATAGAAATTTTTAGAGTTAAATTTGGTTTTTAGTTGACTTTGGTCAACATTTTGGTAAATGGACCCGGATCTGTGTTTCGACGATCCCGGGAGGTCCGTGGTAAAATATGTGACTTGGACGTATGCCCGGAATTGAATTCCGAGGCCCCTAGCCTTAGAAAACAATTTTTGAAGAAAATTGTTGTGCTAGTTTTTAAAGGACATAAAGAAATGAATTAATGTTTGAACTCGTTGGTATCGGGGCCGTATTTTGGTTCCGGAGCCCGGTATAAGTTTGTTATGATATTTAAGTCCTATCTGTAAAATTTGGTGAAAACCGAAATTTATTTGACGTGATTTGGACGTCCGGTTGAAAAGTTAGAAAATCATGAGTTTTGAGGTTAAATTCATAGTTTTTGATATTATTTTGATGATTTGATTGCACGAACAAGTCTGTATGATGTTTTTAGACTTGCGTGCATGTTTGGTTTGGATCCCCGAGGGCTTGGGTGAGTTTCGGATAGGTTTAGGCTATGTTGCGCTTGTTTTTGGATGCTTCATCGTCATTTTTTCAAGCAAAAATAATATCACATTGAGCAAATGAGATCCAAATTCAGTTTTGTTTGAACCATTAGATCCGTATCAAAATTACGGAGCCATAGGAAAAAGAATCATCCAATTTGGACCTCGTATGAGGAAGTTATGCTCATTTTCGTATCAGGAAAAATTGCTGGTTCTGGTGTGATCGCAAATGCGAACATTTTATCGCATTTGCGATGCCCTGTTCTCAAATGCGAGATTTTTGTCACAAATGCGACTTTTTCCAGCCCTGGTTGTTCGTAATTGCGAGGGGTTCGCAAATGCGACCCTAGGTCGCAAATGCGACATCTGAGGCTGTTAAGTGAGGGTTTTGACGAGATTTTCACCCATTTTTTAATTTTCTCAAACCCTAAACCTCCATGGGCGATTTTCCAAGGACCCAAACTTCTCCAAATCATTGGCTAAGTGTCTCTAATCAATTTCCAACTATATTTTGTGATTATATCTTAGATTTAGCATCAAATTCATGAGAATCTAAAGAAACATTTGGGGAAAATTGTGAAATCTTTCAAAAATATAAAATGATGATTTGAATGACCAAATGGTATCAGAATTAGATAATTTTTGTATGGGTGAACTCGTAGCGGAATGGGTGTTCGATTTTTGTAATTTTTGTCGGGTTTCGAGGTGCGGGCCCGGGGAGTTGACTTTTGTTGACTTTTTGTAAATTGTATATGAATCATAGTTTTCTCAATTGAAATTGTTTTCTCTTGCATTGTTTGATGTATTCAACTCGTTTTTGGCTAGATTGAGCCGAGCGTTGATGAATTGGTAAAGGAAAAGCTAAATTGAGTATTTAATTGGCCGGATTGAGGTAAGTATCTTACCTAACCTTGTGTGGGGGACTTCCCCTTAGGATTTGAGTCTTCTATGCTAATTGTAGTCCATGCATGCGAGGTGACGAGTGCGTGCTCGGACTTATTTGTGGGAAATTTGCCTCTAGGGTTCTTAGTTCCTTATGTTCATTATGTGGAAAGTATCCCGTTATGGTTGGGTTTCCTAATTGCTTAAATTGCCTCTATATGCTCCATATGATGTTATCGCTTTCCTCTAATTCGTACGTGTTACTTGACCCTTAATTTCCTTAATTGAATTGATTTCCTTCCATATTGTTTTGATACTTCTTGACTGTGAGTTTCCTTTATGACTTCGTGTAAACCTGCTACATGTCCAATTGTTGTGGTTACCGGTGTAGTTATCACGTGCTTATTATGTCTGGTTGTTTTTTTGAGGTTATCGTGCTTCTTGGTTTTTTTTGTGATCCTTATTATGTATTATTCTTGTTTAAATTGATGATTATTCATGTCGAATAAGACTTATGACATTCTCTTGGAACTTGTCCATTGTTGAGTATTAACTCGAGTTGAGATCTATATTGCGAAGCTAACTGTTGAATTAAGACTGGTTATTGTTGATTCCCTTGTCGGGATATTATTGTTTCTATTGTTAATTCCCTTGCCGGGATATTATTGTTTCTATTGTTGATTCCCTTGCCGGGATGTTATTGTTTCTATTGTTAATTCCCTTGCCGGGATATTATTGTTTCTATTGTTAATTCCCTTGCCGGGATATTATTGTTTCTATTGTTGATTCCCTTGCCGGGATGTTATTGATTCTATTGTTTGTATTGTTGACTTCCTTGCCGTGATTTTATTATTTCTATTGTTTGGGTGGGGAAGAGTGTAAAGCACGAAGGGTGATGTCGTGCATGATATTGTGAGAGAGAGTTAAAGCACGAAGGGTGATGCCGTGCACATTTCTATTTATGCATATTGTGAGGAAGAGTGATAAAGCACGAAGGGTGATGCCGTACCGCACGATGTACCATTCCGTGCCTTTATATGAGTGATAATGCACGAAGGATCATTATGTGCCATGATTATGTGAGGACGAGAGTAAAAGCACGAAGGGTGATGCCGTGCCGATTATATTGATTCTTATGGTGAGGACGAGAGTAAAAGCACGAAGGGTGATGCCGTGCACTTGTCCTTTATGTTACTGATTCTTGATGATAATTGATTTATGGTGTTGTTTACGTTTATTTCCTGATTTTCTGTTGTTACTTGATTCTATTGTGATGTTATTGATTCCCTTGCCCAAATTGCTTGTGATTGTTGCTTGGGTGAGGAAGAGTGTAAAGAACGAAGGGTGATGCCGTGCACGATATTTGTGAGAGAGTGTTAAAGCACGAAGGGTGATGCCGTGCATGTTACTTGTGAGAGAGTGTTAAAGCACGAAGGGTGATGCCGTGCACTTTTCGTTTGCTATGCTTATTTGTTGTTACCAATTCAAGTGTTTTAACTGTCCAGATTCCTTTATTGCTGCAATCCTTTGTGATGGAACCCCATAGTGTTTTAAATACTTCGCTGTATTTATATGTATATTTCAATACTTCAAATTTTAATAATTGTTCCATTTTTAATTCAATTAGTTACTCAATTAAATTCCCTTAAACCGTCTGAGGTTGTATTTTACTTTTTAAAAAAAAAAGAACTCCTACTAAGTTAATTTATTAAATCCCTTGTTAAAGGTAATAATTCATTCGATGTGGTATTTTAATTGAAAATGGTATTGTCCTTATTCAAATAATTTCTAAAAATAACTTCATCTTTTCTTGCTGAGTTCCTATTTGGTTTAGAAGCTGTACTCTACTTATGTTATGCAAATGAGACTCCGTGAATATCTTAATTACATTGGTTATGGACCCTATATACTGAGTAACATAAGAACGTTGTTGTGTAAATGGAGATAGAAATATGTGGGCACAAGGTGCCGGGTGTGCTAAATGTTTGGTAATTGAGGTATGATATGAGACATCGAGTTTGAGATGGCTGGAATTGTGCACCTGAAATGATATGATTTATTGAGCTGACATGGCCTTCCTTGTTTGAGTACATTTTTACTTGTATGTGTTCCGGCTATGTTGGTGTTAATTTATTTGGTTATCTTTCGTTTCCATCCGTGTTTCCCTTTATTGTTTCTACCGATGTAGTTTGTTCTTTCCCTACTGTTGATATACTTTGTCACCATTAGGTTGATAGTTTATTATCATATCCTATTCAATTTATTTGACCAGTAGGTGTCTGGACTGTTCCTCGTCACTACCCCACCGAGGTTAGTCTTGATACTTACTGGGCACCGCCGTGGTGTGCTCATACTACACTTCTGTACTTTTTTGTGTACAGATCCAGGTATTTGATCGGTGGTAGCTGTGCGGGTCATTGCGGTGGAGACTCAAGGTAAACCTGCTAGAGCGTTCGCAGGCCTCGGAGTCACATTCATTTGTACTTATTTCCATTTGTTCCTTTTGTTTCGGTACAGTGATGTATTTATTTTGTATAACTACTCTTAGAAAGGCTTTTGACTTGTACCACCGGTTTTGAGAATTGTAATTTGTTCAGTGTAAATTAATTTAAAGTTAGTAAATGTCAAAGTTATTTTAGATAATGTTAGGCTTACCAAATTTAGAGACTAGGTGCCATCACGACTCCTTCGGAGGGATTTTTGGGTCGTGACAATTAAGCAATTGAAATACATTCGCGAATTGATGATAAATATAAAACTCGGAGGATTAGGTATTCTAACTTAGTGATGGATTTAGCCTAAATGAGACAATTAACATGAGATCGATATTATGTAATTATAAATTGATTGGAGGAGTTTGTACGAATTGCTCGAGGTGAAGCATTTGGTATTTCGGCACGAGTACTATGAGTAGTAATCTTACCGCAGTTTGTGTTTCCATAACTTGCATGATTTACACATGATCTTTAATATGAATATGTTACCGATTATTTTGAGTTGCATGTGGGACAAGTCGTTTACTCGATATGATACCGAAATAGTTATTTGACATGATTACCGTTGTTTTAAATATTCTTACTGTCACTAGATATGTTTTACCGTTACTTGAATTTACTGTTATCAAAATGATATTACATGATTTGATAAGAACCGAAATGCCCAATATTGTTTTAAAATATTTTCCTATGAGTATATATGGATACATAGGCAAGTATAAAGGGAGTAGACTTTGAAGTCCCGTAGCTAACGGCGGGTTCGTTAGACCTGGTGCACCTTGTATTTACCGATTGCAGAGTACAGTTATATCCCTCGCTAGTGGGAAGGTAGAACTAGCATACCGTTACCGATTTCCCTCAAGTAGGGACTACCGTTATATTTGACTTCTTGTGAAGAAATCCACAGTTATACCGATTACATGATCCGTATTTTGAAACCATCCAAATGTGAATATCGATATTATACAGTGGTTACTGAGCTTATTACTGAATTGTTAATTGTATTATACTACAAGAAAAACATGATGAGACTGAAAATTATTTATTGTTTCTGAAAGGGCATTTTTATGTTATTTTCTGTTTGAGATACTAGCACGTTTTCTGACTTTTCCCCAATTAAAATGGTTGTGGTTAAGTGTTGTTACTCACTGAGCTAGCGACTCATTCCCCGCTAATTTTTTTTATAGAGACAGCAGTTGACGCAGGCGAGGATTTCGTTAATTAGAGCGCACAGGTTGATAGTTCTTGGTGAGCCTCGCACTTGTTCGCGTGGGCGGAGATTTTATTTATTGTTATGATCTTTTCTTTGAACTCTTAGAGTCGCTCCATAGTCATTCTTTTAGTGTCTTGAGTATTCTTTTGTTATTATAGTCTTATGTTGAGTATCATTTTTTATTGTCAAAGTTGGAGACAAATTGGTATTTATGGTTGTTAGTGGGTTGATTAGTAATGGTCGAGACTTGTTTTGGTTAATTGATAAATTATCGATTATTTGGTTTGATATTAGGATGGTTGGTTGTTGATTTTTGAGACAGGGAAATTTTTGGGATAGTCCAAAAATAGGGGAAACTCTGTCCAATTTTCTGTAAAACACCGATGAGGCTTACTTAGGGGCACTTGCTCCTAAGTGCCGGTTATGATCCTAAATTGGATCGTGACAAGGTTGGTATTAGAGCCTAGGCTTTAAGTCCCGAGTCATGGAGCTATGTTTAGTAGAGTCTTGTTCATGGGTATGTAGGCGCCCATATTTATGATCTTGAGGCTACTGAACATCTAGGAATGTTTTCCCTTCTTTCATTCTTTGATCGTGCATTGAGATAACTTGAGATTTACTTTGGAATATTTCTTTCGCAGATGGCTAGGACACGCACACCCTCATCTGCTGGACGTGGTGCTTCCCGGGGTGGAGGTCAAGTTGGGATTCATCAAACTAGAAGACAGACTACTCCTCCACCTGAAGTTGGGAACATAGGTCAACCCCAAGCTGCTATGCCAGATCAAGTGCAAGGGCAGGGAGTTCAGGACGCTCCACCACCAGTGCCAACTGTTGTATCTACTGTTTCCTTACCTGCAGACGTAGTGGCAAGGTTATTGAATGTGTTAGAGGCATTGGTGCCTACTCAAGGTGGAAGTTCAGCTCCTCAGGCTACTTTACAGACACAAGCACCTGCACAGACTCAGACTTTCGGAAATAAGGAAGTATCCCTACAAGAGTTCCTGAAATTGAAATCACTAAAATTCACATGTTCCGATAATTCAGTAGATCCTCAAAGTTTCTTGGATAGGACACTCAAGGCATTAATGCTCTAGGATGTTCTAGTGAGAGAGTCGTGGAGCTCGCATCATACAAACTAGAGGATATGGCCAATACATGGTATGAAACTGTGTTGCTAGGAAGGCCAACAGGAGCAACACCACTGACATGGGATGAGTTCACTAAGTTGTTCAAGAATCATTTTCTTCCAGACACCCTGATGCAAAAATATGCTAGAGACTTTGAGAGGTTGTTTCAGACTCTAGATATGCATGTGTCAACATATAACACTAAGTTTTGTAAGCTGGCTATATATGCTCCTTACTTAGTGCCTACCGAAGAAGCTCGAGTTCAGAGGTTTGTTGATGGATTGATTGGTCGTCAATACACTGCAGTAGCCCCACAGATGAAGACTTTATCCTACTCTAGCGTAGTTGAACTTGCTAGAAAGATTGAAAACAAGGGACGTGATGAGCATGCAGCTGGTGATTTACGTAAGAAGGCCAAGACAGGAGGGTCTTTCGGTGGTGGTTTTAGTGAAAATCGAAGAGCAGGAAATCAGGGACAACAACCACAGGGTTCTCAGACAGGGACACACTTGTCTTCACAGTCCACATACAGACCACATTACAGACAGGGTAATAGGGGACCATCATCTTCTGGACGTCGTAATTCTGGGCAGATATATGCCACTGCTCCAGTCTGCCAGACCTGTGGTAGATCACATTTGGGCCAATGTCGTGTTCTAACTGGAGAGTGCTTTCGGTGTGGCCAGTTGGGACATCACTTGAGGGATTGACCTCATCCTCCGAGAAATTTCAACCAGGCTTCTATTCAGTCAGCTGCACCTACTCAGACTACTCGTAATACTTCAGGTGCTACAGGTACAGGAAATAGAGGTCGAGGTGCTGGGGATCGTGCTACTATGACTCAAGGACAAGGGAATGCTGGTAGAGGTCAGGTGAGAGTTTTTGCATTTACTAGACAGGATACTTAGGCCTCGAATGTTGTGGTTACAAGTATTCTTTCTGTCTGTTCATTTGATGCACTTGCGTTGATTGATCCGGGATCTACTCACTCCTATGTGTCCTCCTACTTTGCTTTGAGGTTTAGTATATAGCCTGAGCTATTGAATGACCATTTTCTAGTTGCTACTCCTGTTGGAGAGTCTCTATTAGCTGAATACCTGTATCGTGCTTGTCAGATTTGGGTTGAGGGTAGAGATACTCTAGCTGATCTTATTGTACTTGATATGATTGACTTTGACATGCTGATGGGAATGGATTGGTTATCTTCTTGCTATGCTATCGTAGATTGTCATGCAAAGATAGTCAAGTTTAAGATACCAAAGGAACCCAGTTTTGTTTTAAAGGGGGGTCAGGTTCCAGAGACTTGCAAAGTTGTATCTTTTATGAAAGATCAGCGACTTCTGAAGAAAGGTTGCTTGGGTCTCTTAGCTATTGTAAATGACACAAGAAAGGAAACAATTAGTATAGAAAATGTACCGATAGTGAGAGAATTTTATGATTTATTTCCTGAGGATTGCCTCCAGTACGAGAAATAGATTTTGGTATTGATTTGTCACCTGACACACATCCCATATCAATACCGCCATATCGGATGGCACCAGCAGAGTTGAAGGAGCTAAAACAACAACTGCAGGATTTGTTAGATAAGGGTTTTATCAGACCGAGTGTATCTCCATGGGGTGCACCAGTACTGTTCGTAAAGAAGAAAGATGGATCCCTGAGAATGTGCATTGACTATAGGCAGTTAAAAAAGATGACAATACGCAATAAATATCCTTTGCCTCGTATAGATGACATGTTTGATAAGTTACAAGGAGCTGCCCACTTTTCAAAGATTAACCTCCGTTCTGGTTATCATCAACTTAGAATCAAAGATGAAAATATTTCTAAGACTGCTTTCAAAACTCGATACGGGCACTATGAGTTCTTGTGATGCATTTCGGACGGGTTAATGCTCCAGCTGCATTCATGGATTTAATGAATAAGGTGTTCAAGCCATTTCTGGATAGATTTGTAATAGTATTTATTGATGATATCCTGATATATTCTCGTAACCAAGGAGAAAACGAGGATCATCTCAGGCTGTGTTGTAGACATTGCGAGAACATCGACTTTATGCTAAGTTCTCGAAGTGTGAATTTTGGCTAGACTCGGTATCATTTCTGGGGCATGTTGTTTCCAAAGATGGAATTATGGTAGATCCTAAGAAGACAGAAGCTGTGCAGAAATGGCCCAGACCTACTTCTCCTATAGAGATTCGTAGCTTTTTTGGCTTAGCAGACTATTACAGGCATTTTGTGCAGGATTTATCCAGAATAGCAGCGGCGCTGACTAAGCTAACACAAAAAATGCAAATTTTTAGTGGACGGAGGAATGTGAGCAGAGCTTTCAATAACTCAAAACATGTTTGACAACTGCACCAATATTAGCCTTACCATCAGGTTCTGGAGGATTTTACGGTGTTCTGCGACACATCGAGGGTGGGATTAGGATGTGTTCTCATGCAAAATGGTCGCGTTATTGCTTATGCTTTGAGACAATTGAAAAAGCACGGGCAAAACTATCCTACACATGATTTGGAGATGGTTGCAATGGTATTTGCTCTAAAATTTTGGAGACATTATCTATACGGCGAAACTTGTGAGATTTATACTGACCATAAAAGTATGAAGTATATCTTTCAGCAGAGAGATCTAAATCTTCGGCAGCGTCATTGGATGGAACCACTCAAAGACTATGATTGTTCTATTTTGTATCATTCTGGAAAAGCCAATGTGGTGGCTCATGCATTGAGCAGAAAATCTATGGGGAGTTTGGCACATATAGCTCCTGCAAAGAGACTTTTGGCCAAAGATATTCAGAGACTAAAAGATACAGGTATTAGATCTAGTGTCGAAAATTCAGAGGCATTGTTGGCTTGTGCTCAGGCTAAGTCTTCAATAGTTGAGCGCATTAAGGCCACCCAATATGAGGATGAACGATTATGCAAATACAGAGATGAAGCCTTAGCTGGTAAAAGCAAGGATATGATTGTTGAAAGTGATGGTGTGCTTCGAATGGGTGACAAGCTATGTGTACAGACGTAGATGGGTTGAGACAGCTATTCTTGAAGAAGCCCACAACTCTAAATACACTATATATCCTGGATCCACAAAAATGTACCATGACCTGAAGCAATTTTATTGGTGGGAAGGTATGAAGAAAGATATTGCTAACTTTGTTTCTAGTTGTTTGACTTGTCAGCAGGTCAATGCTGAACATCAGCGACCCATAGAACTACTACTACAAATTGAGATTCTAGAGTGGAAATGGGAAAGAATTACTATGGATTTTATCATCGGTCTACCACGAAGCCTTAGAGGTTATGATTCGGTGTGGGTAATTGTAGATCGACTGACAAAATCAGCACACTTTTTGCCAGTGAAGACTACATATGGCGGAGTGAGGTATGCACAGATATTTATGAACAAAATTGTCCGACTTCACGGAGTTCCAGTATCCATCATCTCTGATAGGGGATCACAGTTCACTTCACGCTTTTGGAAATCTTTTCAAGAAGCAATAGGTACTCGAGTAGATCTTAGTACTGCATTTCATCCACAGACAGACAGGCAGTCTGAATGTACTATACAGATCTTGGAGGATATGTTGAGAGCTTGCATTCTTGAATTTGGAGGTAGTTGAGACACTTTTCTACCTTTAGCTGAATTTGCTTACAACAATAGCTTCCAATCTAGTATTCAAATGGCACCGTATGAAGCATTGTATGGTAGAAGATGTCGTTCTCCTATCGGATGGTTTGAAGCTGGTAAGATTAACTTATTGGGACCCGACTTAGTAGAAGAAGCTATTGTAACAACCCGACCGGTCGTTTTGAGTTATAGTACGTCGTTCAGCAGTTTGAGGCCATGAGCAGCTTCACTTCATGTATTATGACTTCTACGCATGGTCAGAATCGAATTTCAGGAAGTTCGGAGTTGATTTGGAAAGAGAATTCTCATCTCGGAAGCTTTAAGTTGAAAGAATTGACTAAGATTGGATTTTTGAGTAAACAACCTCGGAATCGGGATTCGAAGGTTCCAACAGGTTCGTATGATGATTTTGGACTTGGGCGTATGTCCGGATCGGGTTTTAAAAGACCCGGGAATATTTCGACACCTATTGTGAAAGTTAGCATTTTTGGAAGAATTTCATAAGTTTGTGTTGAAGTGTATTTCAGTGTTATCAATGTCCATTTGGGATTCCGGGTCTGGGAATAGCTCCGTATGGTGATTCTGGTGTTGGGAGCGCGATCGGAAGTGAATTCGGAGGTCCTGGGTCATTTTAGAGTCATTTGGCTAAAGATAGAAATTTGAAGGTTTTTGAGAAGTTTGATCGGGAGTGGACTTTTTGATATCGGGGTCGGATTCCGATTTTGGAAGTTGGAGTAGTTCCGTAATGTCGAATGTGACTTGTGTGCAAAATTTGATGTCAATCGGACGTGATTTGATAGGTTTCGGCATCGAATGTAGAAATTGGAATTTCTCAGTTTCATTAGACTCGAATTGGGGTGTGATTCGTGTTTTTAGCATTGTTTGATGTGATTTGAGGCCTTGACTAAGTCCGTGATACATTTTTGAGACTTGTTGGTATGTTCGGACTGGGTCCCGAGGGGCTCGGGTGAGTTTCGGGGTGGTTTCGGACCATTTCTAGGCCATTTTTAGCTGCTGGTTTTTGGCTACCGCAGTTGCTACGCGATCACGGGGAATTGGTCGCGATCGCGATGAGCAAACTGGAAGAAAATGGCTAGTGATTCGCGATCGCAGAAGGCCTTCCGCGATCGCGTAGAGGAAAGTTTCTACTGCACGGACCCGAATTTGGAAGCTTGTATCTCGCAATCTATAAGGAATTTAGAGATGATCCAAAAATGAAAAATGTATCCCTTTGTGTCTAGTTTTAAAAAAAATTAAACCATTTGGCATTTAGAGTTGTGTACTAAAAGTTATGAGTGGTACACTACAGCCTATCCGGGAAGAGTTTGGAAATCGCAAAGAAAAAATTTGTGTTGCACAGGGCTGACTTTGGAAGATTATATCTTGTAATCTACAAGGAACTGGGAGATGAGCAAAGAATCAAATTTGTAGTCCTTGGAGTCTAGCTTTCAAAAAGTTAAACCATTTGCAATTTGGAGTTTTGTACAAAAAGTTATGGCCATTATACTAGAGATTGTCTAGAAGAGCTGGGCATTTGTTCTTCGCGATCGCGAATCCTTTTCCACGATCGCGAAGGGCAAATTTTGGGCTGAGAAATGTTGTGCTTCGCGATTGCGAAGCATTTTCTGCGATCGCGAAGAGTAAATACCTGGGCAGAAGCTATATTTTGAGGTTTCGGCCATTTTTAACATATTTGGAGCTATGGAGCTCGGGTTGAAGCGATTTTTGAGGCGATTTTCACCATATGGATTGGGGTAGGTGTTCTATATCCGAAAGTAATTATACTTCATGATACTATGGTTATATTCATCATTTATTTCGGGTTTAAGTGGAAGAAATCAAGATTTTTGCAAAACTTTTCAAGAACAAAATTCAAGATTTGGAGGTCAAGTTGTTATCGGAATTTTATAAAATTGGTATGGTTGAACTCGTATCGGAATGGGTTGTCGGATTTTGTGAGTCTTTTTGGAATCCGGGCACGTGGGCCCGAGGGAGATTTTATCAACTTTTTCAACGGAGTTAGGAATTTATCTAAATTGAATTGTTGTGAGTATTAGACCATATATTTATGGTTTTTCTCACTTATTGGCTAGTTTTGGAGCGTTGTGCATCGATTTGAGTCGTCGGAAGGGCTTGGAAGCCGGTTTTGGAACTTTGGAGCGAGGTGAGTCTTCTTTCTAACCTTGTAAGAGGGAATTGTCCCCATAGGTGAATTAATTGGATATGTGCTTCTATGTGTGGGGGCTATGTATGCACAAAGTGATGAGATTCCATGCGTAGCTACTATTATGCTTAAGTCCTGGTAGTCTAGGACCTAAAAGCATGCTTTACTTGTAATAATTGGAACCTTATTGACAGTTTAAATTGATTTAATTGCATCGAAGTGGTAAATGATTTTCTAAAAGAGTTAAACTTCGTTTTCTCGACTTGTAAAAGAGAAATTGACATTTCCTTGAATAATTGTCTCCCTGATGAAGTCTTGATTGACTGTTTGAATGTGTGTTTCTATGTGTACCTGCGTTGCATGTATGATTCGCGAGCGGGGTGATTGTTTATTTATGTTTGACCGTGTCGCATGTATGATTCGCGAGCGGGGTAATAGATGCATCTATGGTTCGCGCCATTCGACCCTCTGGCAGTGCACAGTTTAAATATTTGTTGGATTCGGCCGTACGACCTCGGCATGATTTGCGCATGCTTGTATTGCTTGCCTTGAGATTTATAGATGTTGATATTTGTTCTCCCTGGCTTGAGATAAATGTATAAATGATGAAAATGAATTTGGAAGTTTCCTATTAATAAAAGAATTGTTTACTTGTTCATGCTATTGAGTTGCAACCATCTTTATGAAAATCCTCGATTTACTATATTATTGGTATATTATTATTGGACCACAAGTAAGTGTTGAAGTTGACCTCTCGTCTCTACTTCTTCGAGATTAGACGGGATACTCACTGGGTACACGTTGTTTTCGTACTCATGCTACACTTGCTGTGCATTTTTGTTGCACAGGTACATGTACGTCTAGTGGCCTCGTTGGGCGCAACGGCATGGTTGAAATGGAGACTTAGGTGAGCTGCATCTCTCGAGACGACCCGCAGCCAGCAGAGTCTCTTTCAGAGTATAGTAGTTCTTTTCTGTCCAATTGTATTCTGCACAGTTATCGTATTGTACTTTATTTCCTAGAAATTTCTCATGCACTCGTGACACCGGGTTCTGGAATGATTATGGGGTATTTTATATTAACTTCTAAACACTTTTATTTATCTTGTAATGATTATCTTTTACTAGTAAAATTGAAGGAAAATCATAGTTTTCAGAATTATTAAAACGAGAATTTAATTAACTTCTTAGTGTTGGCTTGCCTGACAGTGGTGTCCGACGCCCTCACGACCCTTAGTGGATTTTGGGTCGTGACAACATGGTATCAGAGCACTAGGTTCCCTTAGGTCTCACGAGTCATGAGCAAGTCTAGTAGAGTCTTGCGGATCGGTACGGAGACGTCTGCACTTATCTTCGAGAGGCTACAGGGCTGTTAGGAGCACTCCCCTTCTTGATTCCTCATCGTGCGGTTTGATTCCTTTGAGTCTTATGCCCTTGTTTCCTTCCTACTCAATCTTATGCGACGTGAAGCGCTTGTCATAAATTGCAAATTGAAGAATTGTAATGGTACTGCAAATGCGGTGCGGGATGTTCTCCCGGCATTGTTGATTGGGCTATTATCGTCGCCTTGCAGAAGGATATTCTGTCATTTCAGCTCGGTAGCTGCATTTCTGAGAGCTTTGAGGCTAAGCACAGATTCCTATGATTGCTCATGATTTGTCATCGCATGGTATTGACGTGTTGATAGGATTCTTGCCTATGTGCTGGGGCGATAAACGACTTGAAATGAGGTCTGCTCAGTGCGTGATTCAAAGATTCAGTATTTTATTCTCGGCAGAGGAAGGGCAATTAGACTATGAATGTTCAGGCTTTGGGAAGACTCAGGAATTATGCTTCGCGTAGAAGTGAGTTGCAAGGAAGGTGACTCGGCCGGGCGCTCTTTGAGAGGGTGGTCATGTGCTAGCGGAGCCTTGTAGTTGATTATATTCGAGACCAAGTCAGAGTGGGTGACTCTCAATAACGGTCCTAGTGGGTTCAAAGGTTAAAATGTGGTGCCTAAGGGTTTCGAGTCCATTGTATGGTTGAGTATCGAGCTTTTGCAGCAGATTATGATAAGGAGCTTGGAGTGTTCTGTGTTATCTTCGATCTGCGGTATAAATTGAGAGGAATGGGAGAAAATGACTTCGGATTCATAGAGGAATTATCAGAATGGGTGTGTACCAGTTGAGGATGCGAATATGCGCATAAGGAGGGTATGAGATGGTTCGTGGGAATTGAGACAACGTGGTCTCGTGAAATAAGGTCACTCAGGATGAGTGCATATTTGGGTTCGTGATGTTTTGAATGGGGCTACTATTATTCCTAAGTCAAGCCCAGAGTAAAATGGAAGAAGTAAAATCAGTCAGCAATGGTTGAATATATATAATGGTGGAAACGATTAGTTCCTTCAGCGTGTTAAGTTATACACATGATTACAGTAATGCGCGCGAGGTTTGACAGTCACCGTAATTGATTTTATTTGGAGGCTTTCGAGTATTATGGCCTATTAGTGAAGATGGATCCCGGAAGAGTTATGGTGGGTTAGACCACTACTTAAGGTTGGTATTTTCTGCGGTTATGAGAATTTAGTCACAGGTTGTAATGGTTCCCTTGAAATAAGTTAAGTAAAAGGCTTCTATATGATGAAGTGTTACCCTATTAATGGTTCAGGAGTTATGATGAAATTCTTGTACTCTTGCGCATTGTCATGATGAAGTTCTGTGAGTAGCGTGGGATTTGGAAGTTGAGAATCAAGGTTGCGGTTCGGTGTTGACAAGGAGGACACGGGCTCGGATGAGCAGGAAAAGAATTTAGATGTTTAGAGTAAGCTGGTATTATCTTCAGCATCACCTGAGATCAGAGTCATGAGTAAGAGGTTTTGTGTATTGACTTGCGGATCCTTGATTCGCTTTGCAGCATTTGTATGGCCGGTGGTATGGATGTGCAGACTTGTTACCTGGTGTAGAAGGCCATGGGAGCATATCCCATGGAAAGATTGTATAAGTGTGACGTGTAGTCACTTAATTGATTCAGGACTTAAACCAAATATGGAGATTGTAGTATTATCGCTAATTGAGAATTTATGCCTGAAGGGCGCTCGGTTTATTTGGTTGTGGAATGTGGAATGTTGTTCCGGATTGGACGGCTGTTCTTGTGTGTTATGGGAAAAAGGGGGTTATTATGCACCCAGAAAAGATTATTGGCCTAGTTCGGTACGATCAGAATCGACTTGAGGTCTGTGAATGGATTTAAATATGAATATGGGTTCTATATCAGGCCGGATGTGTTCATTTCAGCATACCGCTCCTTATGGAGGAGTATTCGGACGTTGGATGTTATTTCGCCGTCGGCTATTTATGTAATGCTATATTGTGACGTGTGAGTTGCGAAATGGCTTGGTAAATTTCTTGTGTGTTGAGTTTCCGCGTAGCGATGGTGTTATGTGAGCAGGATGGCTCTTGAGATTCAGATATATATATATCGCACTTCAGTTATGCTTGAGTTTTGTAGCTTATGGCGCTATCTATCTCCCTAGGGATGGTATTATGCACTTAGCGTGCTTGTAGCCGATATTCGGTATTTTGTTGTAATGAGCGGTTTTTCTCAGTGTGTATCTTCTTATGTAAATTTTATGTGTGGATCGGGTGGCACGCCGCCACGGGTATGTTGTTTGGATCGGGTTGCACGCCGCGACAGTGTGGTGTTGAGTACAGTTCCCTATATCTGTTTTTGTGTGTTTTGTTTCCCATTTTCTGAGGAAAGTTCATATTAGTTGCGTGAGTTGAGTAGTCCCTTCCAGAGTTCGTTTTCCTTATGTATCATGTTCGAGCTTGTGGCCTATTGGCACGTTGTGGCATCATATGGGACTTTTGATCATGATCGGGGTGGCTTATTGTCTGAGCAGTTCGTACTGGGTGAGACAAGATTACTGGATCTAGGATCAGTGCAGTCAAATTATATGAAGTATATTAAAGAGCAAAGATCATTATTTGGTTCAGAATGAGGTAATGGTTCTTGTCAGAAGTAAAGACTCAATGAATTGTTGACTCGGCAGTTGGTTATGAATTTCTACACATCTCTTCCGTCGTGGCAGTATTGCGAGAGTTGGAACAAGACTTATATATATCATGAGGTGCATTGTGAGCATCAGATTCGGGGAATGTCAGTTATTATGATCAGAGAATATTATAATGGTCCTGTGAATGATGTGGTGCATGGTGAGAATTCAGCAAAGGCATGTAGTCATGTTCGGGTACCTCGTGTAGTGATTGATACGGTGTTCATATATTGGAAGCAGGCCCGGCAGAGAATTCCGGATGTTGGAATTGGGCTCAAAGCTTATTTGCTTGAATAAAAGGGAATATCTTCATAATTGATCGAGCTAATGTGCTCAAATGGGTTGTAGTAGAACGGGTAGGTGCACGAGGTGTTAAACAGTAATTTCAGACAACTCCAGCGCAATTCTTAGCACGTTCGAGGACGAACGTATGTTTAAGTGGGAGAGAATGTAACGACCCAACCGGTCGTTTTGAGCTCTAGCGCGTCGTTCAGCAGTTTGAGGCCATGAGCAGCTTCACTTCATGTATTATGACTTGTACGCGGTCATAATTGAATTTTGGGAAGTTCGGAGTTGATTTGGAAAGAGAATTCTCACTTCGGAAGCTTTAAGTTGAAAGAATTGACTAAGATTGGATTTTTGAGTAAACGACCTCGGAATCGGGATTCAAAGGTTTCAGCAGGTTCGTATGATGATTTTGGACTTGGGCGTATGTCCGGATCGGGTTTTGGAAGACCCGGGAACATTTCGCACCTATTGTGGAAGTTAGCATTTTTGGAAGAATTTCATAAGTTTGGGTTGAAGTGTAACGACCCAGCCGGTCGTTTTTAGAATTTACGCCCCGATCCCATATTTATTGCTTTCCCTGTGTTTATTTCTGCTATTTTGAATTGTCGGGATGTTCGGTTTTGAATTTCGGAGAGTTTTGGGACACTTAGTCCCTAATGAGAGCTTAAGTCTTGGAAATTTGACCATAGCCGGAACAATGTGAAGACGGCCTCGGAATGGAAATTCGATGGTTCCGTTAGCTCCGTTGGGTGATTTCGGGCTTAGGGGCGTGTTCGGATTGTGTTTTGGAGGTCCGTAGCTAATTTGGGCTTGAAATACAGAAAGATGGATTTTTGAAGTTTCCGGTTCGATAGTGAGATTTTGATCTGAGGGTCGGAATGGAATTCCGGAAGTTGGAGTAGCTCCGTAGTGTTGAATGTGACTTGTGTGCAAAATTTCAGGTCATTCGGACGAGGTTTGATAGACTTTTTGATCGAAAGCGTATTTTGAGAAATTTGGAGTTCTTAGGCTTGAATCCATGGTTAATTCGAGGTTTCGATGTTGTTTTAGGTGTTTAAGGATTGGTACAAGTTTGGACAGTGGTATTAGACTTGTTGGTGCCTTTGGTTGAGGTCCCGGGGGCCTCGGGATCATTTCGGGTGGTTGACGGAGGAAATTTTGGTGTTTAAGTTGCAGCAGCTGCTGGTTTTCTGTCATAACCGCACCTGCGGTTTGGGTTCCGCAGGTGCGGCGCCACAGATGCGGCTCAGTGACCGCAGAAGCGGATTTGGGGAGAATCAGCAGGTTCCGTATAGAATACTCGTGGCAAGAACGTGGTTCCGGGTTGATAGTTGAATAGATTTTGGCCATTTGGAGTCGAATACTCGTGGCAAGAACGTGGTTTCGGGTTGATAGTTGAGCCGATTCGAGGTAAGTGGCTTGTCTAACCTTGTGTGGGGGATTCTCCCCTTAGGATTTTGATATTGTGATAATTGAAATGCCTTGTACGTGAGGTGACGAGTGCGTACTTGTGCTAATTGTTGGAAAACCCGGTTTTCATTAAAAATAGCCTTAAATTGTGTTCTTCCTTTTCTTGCTTACGCTATTTGGAAATTAAGCCTGCTGTTTCTCGAGAATCATGTCTAATTGACTAAATTTCTCTAATTGCTTTAACTGCCTTATTTGTATTACGTGAAGCATGCTAGGTTAGAATTATCTACTTTACCTTGGTATGAAATTGATTGAATTGAGTTCTTGTTGCTGCTGTGTATTTACTTTGGGACTACGAGACGGTATCCCAGGGGCTCCCCTGTATGTTTACTTTGGGACTACGGAATTTCATTCCGGGAGATCCCCCCTGCACTTTTACATTGGAACTACGGGATTGCACCCGGTAGATTCCCCTAGTACTGAGTATTTATATTTGGGACTACGGATGTGGTATTCCGGTAGATCCCCGCGCATTTATGAGTTGGACTACGGGACTGCACCCGGGAGATATACTGGATATTTACATTTGGGGACTACAGGACGGTATCCTGGGAGATCCCCTGACTATTACTTCTGCGTTGAGCTGTATTTGTTTGCCGTGATTCTTTTTTCTGTTTTAGTTGTCGTTATTCTTTATGTCCTGTGTTACTCTTACGCTGTACTTATTATTACATGCTCTGTTCTACACTGTTGGACTTTATATTTTATTTAATCTCAGTAGGGCCCTGACCTTCCTCGTCACTACCCGACCGAGGTTAGGCTTGGAACTTACTAAGTACCGCTGGTGTACTCATGCCCTTCCTGCGCATGTCTTTCATGTGCAGATTCAGGTACCTCTACTCAGACTTACCATCCTTGAGGCGAGGCGATCTTTCAGAGACTTCGAGGTATATCTGCCGCGTCCGCAGACCGAAGAGTCTCTCTCTATTCTCTCTTGTAGTTACAGCCCTTCTGTATTTGCTTTGTTTAGACATTCTGGAGTTAGAACACTATGTAGTATTCTTAGCTTGTGATTCATGGGTTTCCAGGTCTTGGATTTATGCATTGGTTTTGAGAGCTAAATATCGTGTATGCCGAGCGGCACATTTAAACGCTGTTTATTTCTTTATTCCTGTTTTAAGCTGTTTTACTACCGCAAATTTGGTTTCCTTCCGTAATTTAGGCTTACCTAGTCGTAGAGACTAGGTGCCATCACGATGGTTCACGGGGGGCGAACCGGGGTCGTGATAAGTTGGTAGCAGAGCTCTAGGTTCACAGGAGTCATGAATCACAAGTCGGTTTATTAGAGTCTCGTTGATCGGTACGGAGACGTCTGTACTTATCTACGAGAGGCTATGTAACTATTAGGAAAATTCCGCTTCGTTTGATTTCCTTGTCGTGCGAGATATTTGATATCACAATTCTAAACTTCTGTCTTCTATTCTCTCACAAATGGTGAGGACACGTGCTACTCGAGATGACCAGGCACCCGCGCCCCCTACTGGAGCCATCAGAGGCCGGGGCCGGGTAGAGGCCGAGGACGCGCTCGTGGGTGCAGCCAGAGCACCCGCGCGAGCTGCCGCCGAGGTACCACCAGCAGTACCAGCCGGAGTCCAGACACCTGATGCGTCTGCCACTACTACTCCAGCACTCCAGGAGACCTTGGCACAGTTTATGACTATGTACACCACTCTAGCTCAGGCAAGGTTGCTTCCCCTTGCTGCAGCTCCATCCCAGGCCGGGGGAGGAGCACAGACTCCCACCGCCCGCACTCCTGAGCAGCGAGTGCATATGATCAGGTCCCAGAGGCTATTCGTTTACAGCCGGTAGCCCCAGCTCAGCCCGTGGAGAGGGCAGTAGTTTTAGAGGAGGAGCAGAAGAGGCTTGAGAGGTTCAAGAAGTATCAGCCTCCGACATTTAGCGGACTAGCCTCAGAGGATGCCCTTGGATTTCATGAGGAGTGCTACCGTATCCTCCGTACTATGGGCATATCAGGATCGAGCGGGGTTTCCTTCACTACCTT
This sequence comes from Nicotiana attenuata, assembly GCF_001879085.1. Classification (NCBI taxonomy): domain Eukaryota; kingdom Viridiplantae; phylum Streptophyta; class Magnoliopsida; order Solanales; family Solanaceae; genus Nicotiana; species Nicotiana attenuata. The sequence continues at coordinate 14,211 of NW_017674050.1, read as the reverse complement.
CCAACTTCGAGGAGCCGCCTATCAGTGGTGGCGTGCTTATGAGTTAGACAGTCCAGATGAGGCAGCTTCCCTGACTTGGGCTCACTTTTTCAGATATGTTCATGGGGGAGTATGTCCCCTAGAGTCTTAGGGACACCTGGCGCACGGAGTTTGAGCATTTGCGCCAGGGTACTATGACCATCTCGGAGTATGCTGTCCGTTACACCGATTTGGCCAGACATGCACCAGCTTTGGTCTCTACGGTTCGCGAGAAGGTTCGCCGGTTTATTGAGGAGCTTATTCCCAGCATCAGGTCTAGCATGGCTCGTGAGTTAGAGATGGATATATCTTATCATCAGGTGGTGAGCATTGCTAGGAGGATTGAGGGTATGCATGCTAGGGATAGAGAGGAGAGGGAGGCCAAGAGGTCTCGAGAGTCGGGCCATTATTCTGGTGCCCGTGCCCCAGCTGCAGGTCGTCATGATAGGGGGTATGTGAGTCGCCCCGTTCATTCAGCTCTTCCAACAACCAGTGGTACTCCAGCTCCCCCTAGGCCTCAGGAACCTTATTACGCACCTCCAGTATCTAGTGCGCCTCCTGCATGGGGTGCTTCTAGTGGTCAGTCCAGCAGACAAGGCTCGAGCCAGTCACAGCCGCCACGTCCTCCCAGAGCTTGTTTTGAGTGTGGTGATGTCGATGCCCCCTTTCCCTCACGAAATCGGGTTTACGACATTTGGGCGGACAACTCTATTCCTTTTGGGAATTTGGGTTTGAGATTTAGAAGAGTCGCCACCTAATGATTAAAGTGCATTAGGACACTAGGAAGGGGTTTGAGTTTGAAGAACCAGAGTTTGGGTAAGGGCTAGAAATTATCTCGAGGGGAAGGTGTTAGGCAACCCTCAAGATCCACTAGTGTGGTTCTCGGCCATGTTATATTGTGACTTCACATATTCAAGTAAGCAATTAAAGGGCTCAAATAGAAGAGGTTTGCATACAACATTGCAAATAAGTTAGAACTGTGAGGAAGAGGGCAGAAATTTGTGAAAGATTTAAACAAATTCTAAAGAAAATAGATAAAAAAAAGAAAAGTAAAGGCAAGGGGGGGTCCTAGGTTTATGATTAATATGGATCACGTCAATGCAATATCCAGTAATCACTCCTCAGAAGAGGGGCGTCATGGGATATTAACGCATCGGGCATCATCTCCATATCTACCCTTCCCACCCCGTTAAGGTATTAAAGCGCAGAATGGTATCGTTACTTATTGCATGCTATTACCTGTCCCGATCCTATCAGTCCCGGAGGCATTGAGACTACTAATCCTAAAGTGGAGGGAGTTGGGGCTTTTTTTCAGAGTTTCAAAGGATAAAAATCTAGGCGACAAGCAATAACAAATAGCAGTTAAAGGGAGGACAAATAGCAGTTAAGGCTCATACAGGCCCCCTCACTTAGAAGTGCAAATATAGCACGACTTCAAATACTGGTTTGGTCGGAATTAAATTAAGGCGTTGGATAGGCAGATTCATCACATATTTCTCAGATGAGGAGTCCGAATTAGCCTTGTCTGGATATAGTTATCAAAGACTGACACAGTTACTTAATTACCTAATAGTTTGCCTAAGTGAGGCCTATAGGCATGACATCTAATAGAGCATATTGATTTTAAGGAAAAAGTTTGCTGGTTTTATCAACAAAGATCTGCAGATCTATGACTGATTCTAGATTCAAAGCGAAGCTGATTCAGTTGATTTGCTCTTATAGGCATGATCTCTAAGCGTCATTGGTTTTAAAACAGTACATAAATGCAGGAGTCCTGTAGGCATGGTGTCTAGAATGAATTGGTTATTATTAAGCCTAAATTGTTTGCCTAATGGCGTGTAAATGTAGAAGTGCAGAAAAGACCTAAGCTCATGATTCTATATGCAGAACCTATAGGCATAATCTCTAAAATGCAGAAATGCAGAACTTATAAGCATGAGTTCTAAAATGCAGAAATGCAGAAGTGCAGAAAGACTTATAGACATGTTTTCTAAAATGCAGAAATGCAGAAATTATAAATAACCTATAGGCAAGTTTTCTACCCTTTGCATGCATTCATTCCCCCATCCCTTTCCACTAATCACCCCAATAGTTATTACAAATTATTACAGACCCAAATGAATCGGAAAAGAAAAAGTAAAATTACATCAGAAGTTCCAGCTACATCCAAACAGCCTAATGCAGACTCAAAGTCCAACAATATGAGATAAACCAACTACCAGGATTAGATTTCCAAAAGACCTTCTCATATTTGGGGTGTGTCAAAGTTCCCAAGAGTCTCAAAGGGCTCCGGGCAGTGCTTACACCCCAAAACATTGCACGATTAAGAACATAGTGCAGTATGGAAATGCCATCCCTCAGATGTCCAAGTTCAGAGGGAACTCAAGGTCCCAAGGCAAGGCTCATAGGAGGGGGGCAGAACTTAGAGTCTAAGAGTGAGTGTAAGTGCATGTGGGGGGGGGGGAATCAGGGAGAGCCATGGCAGGCTGGTGGTCATGCCCAGCAATTGGGATGCTGGCACACCCCTGACCAGCCTGTTAGCCAAACTTAGGAGTTAGGATCCATTGTGGATCAGGTTATGGCCTGGGCAGTAATTAGGATACTGCCAGGCCAAGACCTTAACTTAATCACATAGAAGGGAGTAGGGGTAGGGATTCACAATAGAAACAGATACAAGGAAGAACATAATGAGTAGTAAAGCAAACAAGAGTGTTGGAACTATAAAGTAAACACATAGGGGTGAGGCAGAAAATTTAAATAAAAGACATACCAGTTTCAAAGGAAAACAAGTAAGAAAACAGTAGCCTTGGGAGAGCCAAGTCGCAAACAAAGCAGTTCCATAAGATCTCAAGCAAAGCAAAGTGTTGAATTCAAACAGTATTGTAAGACAGTATGTAATTAGAAGTGTTTTTGTTAGGACTTGAGTTCCTGCATCCAAAGAAAAAATCGTGAGTTCTGTAAAAGAGGGGAAGGTTAGTTCGTATCCCCATGGACTTTGCTCGTCCCGCTCGGCCCTTGTTTTTTGTGATGCTGTGCGTATCCTTGGGGTAGCGTTGCTAAACAAAACAATTTTGATAACGGACATGCATGATTTAGTGAAAATGTAACGTAATCATATAATTTTAAAAAAAAAAGTTTTCTTTTAGATGAACTGACGACTGCGACGTGGTTCAAGACATTGCAACCTCTCTCTTCGGAATTTTGAGGGTCCTCCTCAAAATTCTGCCCCAGTTTGCTGGGTTGGTGCTTCTGACGGCTGCGTGCGATGATTGGCTGAAGATCGACTTTGGAATTTTAAGGGTCCTCCTCAAAATTCTTCCCCAGTTTCCAATAGTGGGGGAAATGAAATTTTATTGAATTGTGACCGAACTCGTAAGGCTGCCTACGTATCCCCTCTTAAACGGGAATCAGGTCAGGCGTAGTTCAAATTACATCACAAAGAAATCATAATGGCTACACATAGTACAGCTTCACTGCATCTGAATTGATCGGCTTTGGCCAAACTTCTCCGTCCATTTCTGCAAGTATGAGGGCTCCTCCGGTTTGAACCCGGTGAACCATGTACGGACCTTGCCAGTTGGGAGAGAATTTCCCTTTGGCTTGGTCTTGATGCAGAAATATTTTCTTCAACACCAGCTGTACTGGTGTAAACTGTCTCGGCTTGACTCTTTTGTTTAAGGCTCTGGACATTCTGTTCTGATACAGTTGACCATGGCAAACTGCGTTCATCCTTTTTCCATCTATAAGAGCTAGCTGCTAGTAGCGACTTTTCACCCATTCTGCGTCCTCAAGTTTCGCTTCCTGCATACGGCGGGGATGACTGCTTCTGTACCATAAACCAACATATAGGGAGTTGCTCCGGTTGATGTGCAAATCGTGGTGCGGTACCCCAATAGAGCAAATGATAGCTTCTCGTGCCACTGCTTATGTCTTTCTATCATTTTCCTCAGTATCTTCTTGATATTCTTGTTGGCCGCCTCTACAGCTCCATTCATCTGAGGTCTGTATGCTGTAGAGTTTTTGTATTTGATCTTGAATTTTTCACACATTGCTTTCATCAGATCACTGTTGAGATTGGAACCGTTGTCAGTAATGATCGACATCTGGGATGCCAAATCGACAAACGATACGGTCGCGAACAAAGTCTGCCACGACTTTCTTAGTCACTGCCTTATATGACGCTGCTTCAACCCATTTGGTGAAATAATCAATTGCCACTAGAATGAACCTGTGCCCGTTTGATGCGGCAGGCTCGATAGGTCCGATAACATCCATTCCCCAAGCGGCGAACGGCCATGGCGAGCTTGTTGCAGTAAGCTCGTTTGGAGGCACTTTTATCATGTCTGCATGTATCTGACAGCGATGGCACTTTCGGACGTACTGTATGCAGTTCGTTTCCATAGCCATCCAAAAATATCCCGCCCGGAGTATCTTCTTTGCTAGGACAAAACCATTCATATGTGGACCGCAGGTTCCTGCATGAACTTCTTCTAACAACCTGGATGCTTCCTTTGCTTCGACACACCTTAGTAATCCCAAATCGGGAGTCCTCCTGTACAAGACTCCCCCACTGTGAAAGAAGTTGTTAGATAACCTCCGAAGTGTGCGTTTCTGAGCAGCATTTGCAAGTTCTGGGTATCCTCCTGTTGTCAAATACTCCTTGATGTCATGGAACCATGGTCTTCCGTCTGCTTCTTCCTCGACATGAGCACAATAAGCTGGTTGGTCATGAATCTTTATTGGAATAGGATCTATGAAGTGCTTATCTGGATGCTGAATCATAGACGATAGAGTAGTCAATGCGTCGGCAAACTCATTCTGGACTCTAGGGACATGCTGAAATTCTGTCTTTGTGAACCTCTTCCTCAACTCCTGTACATGATGCAGATAAGGGGGTATCTTGGAGTTCTTGGTTGCCCATTCTCCTCGGACCTGATGTATGAGCAAATCTGAATCCCCGATCACTAGTAACTCCTGAATGTTCATATCAATGGCCAGCTTGAGCCCTGAGATGCAGGCTTCATATTCGGCCATGTTGTTGGTGCACGGGAACCTGAGTTTGGCAGATACCGGATAATGCTGGCCGGTTTTTAATACTAGGACTGCTCCTATGCCAACTCCTTTGAAATTTGCCGCTCCATCGAAAAACATTCTCCAACCGTCATAGGATTCTGCAATGTCTTCTCCTATGAAAGATACCTCTTCGTCAGGAAAATACGTCTTTAGAGGCTCGTATTCTTCATCCACGGGATTTTCAGCAAGATGATCTGCCAGTGCTTGTCCTTTGATTGCCTTTTGAGTCACATAGATAATGTCAAATTCACTCAGCAGGATTTGCCACTTGGCTAGCTTGCCAGTGGGCATGGGCTTCTGAAAGATATATTTCAGCGGATCCATTCTTGATATGAGGTAAGTGGTATAGGCACAGAAATAATGCCTCAACTTCTGAGCTACCCAAGTCAGAGCACAATAGGTGCGTTCCAATAGGGAATACCGGGCCTCGTATGGGGTGAACTTTTTGCTGAGATAGTAGATGGCCTGCTCCTTTCTCCCCGTTTCATCATGTTGTCCCAAAACACAACCGAATGCCCCATCCAATACCGCAAGGTAGAGCAGAAGAGGTCTACCTGGTTCGGGCGGAACCAAAACTGGCAGCGTTGACAGGTATTCCTTGATTCTGTCGAAGGCTTTCTGGAAATCATCAGTCCATTTGGTAGCGGCGTCCTTCTTCAACATTTTAAAGATCGGTTCACAAATGATAGTGGACTGAGCTATGAATCGGCTGATATAGTTGAGTCTCCCCAGGAAACTCATCACGTCCTTCTTGTTCTTCAGCGGCGGCAAATCTTGAATGGCTTTAACCTTTGATGGATCCAGTTCTATCCCTCGTCGACTTATAATGAATCCAAGTAGTTTTCCAGCAGAACCCCGAATGCACATTTGGCGGGATTCAGTTTCAGATTGTACCTTCTCAGTCTGTTAAAGAACTTCCTCAGATCCTCCATGTGGTCAGTGGCTTTCTTGGATTTGATGATGACATCGTCTACATACACCTCGATCTCTTTGTGTATCACGTCGTGGAAAATAATAGTCATGGCCCTCATGTAGGTGGCCCCAGCATTCTTTAATCCAAACGGCATCATTTTGTAACAATACATTCCCCACGGCGTAATGAAAGTCGTTTTCTCAGCGTCCTCCTCATCCATCCATATCTGATGATACCCAGCAAAACAATCAACGAACGACTGCAGCTCGTGTTTGGCGCAGTTGTCAATCGGGATGTGTATGTTCGGCAGGGGGAAGTCGTCTTTCGGACTGGCCCAGTTGAGATCCCGGTAGTCGACACAGACTCTAACCTTCCCATCCTTCTTCGGCACTGGCACAATGTTGGCTAACCATGTTGGGTACTCCACTACCCTGAGAACCTTGGCTTTGACTTGCTTGGTAACTTCTTCTTTGATTTTCAAACTCATGTCAGGTTTGAATTTTCTGAGCTTCTGCTTACCGGCAGACATGTCGGATTTGTTGGCAGTTTGTGAGCTACAATAGATGTACTGAGACCAGTCATATCATCGTACGACCAGGCGAATATGTCTTCATATTCCCTTAGAAATTTCGTGTACTTTTCCTTTTCCGATGGTGACAGATGAACACTGACGCGTGTTTCCTTGACATTCTCTGTATCCCCCAAGTTGACAAACTCAGTTTCGTCCAAGTTAGACTTAGGCCTATTCTCGAAATCCTCAACCTCTTTAATGACCTATTCTGGTATATCATCCTCCTCTAAATTTATGTCCGTTTGTTGCGTTGTCTCGTTGCATGTCACAGTCATTGGTTCATCAAGACAAGTAATAGTAATGTTGTATAAGTAAAGTAAACGATAGAAAAATAATAAAAGTGAGATTTATAAGAAACTGAAATGCTTTGATAAATTTCGTAATTGTTTTGAACATTGGAGCTCTTATTTTCGAAATTAAAAATGCGGAAATGAAATCAACTAGCGAAAAAGTAAAAGGTAGTGCATGGTGCTTTGTTCAGCCTTGCTACCCCGAAGCTTTCCGGGCTCTGGTGGTTCTGACGGACCAATTGTCGAGGCGTGCTCCTCGGTTCACAGCTTGTATGGAAGGGCCTTCCTCCTCAAAAATGACACAGTAGTCCATATTGTCGTCTTCCAAAAATAGATTCCTTATTGCAGCTAATGCTTCCTCTTCTTCTGACCCATATATGACATCTGCTGGCTGGAAAGTCTACTCTAGGCGAGGTATCGGATGCTCTAGTGGGTAGTAGGGACTGCGCCATGGTGGCGACCAGTGGTTGAACTCCTCCCAAGTGTATCCATACCCCAAACCAAAAGTGGTGCCATGTTTCTTTAGCTTAATGGGTTTGCCGATTCATCGAAAGCTTTGACATTGATGGCTCCATCCTTGATCTCATGCAAGCTCTTCCCCAATGTTCTGAGAGTCACCAATGGACAAATATTGAGACTAGACCCTCCGTCAACCAAAATTCTGGTGATGAAATAATCCTCACATTGCACAGTGATGTGCAACGCCTTGTTGTGGCTCAGCCCTTCTGGTGGCAGCTCATCTTCGTGGAAAGTGATTTTGTGACTTTCCAAAACTTTCCCTACCATGTTCGCCATTTCTCCTCCAGTTATGTTGCTGGGTACATATGCCTCACTCAGTATCTTCATCAAGGCATTCTTATGTGCATCGGAGCTTTGCAGCAGAGCTAGGATGGAGATCTGTGCCAGCATTTTATTCAATTGATCAATGACTGAGTACTCCTTTGCTTGTATCTTCCTCCAGAGATCATCGGGTCCAGTTTCAATAGGCCGTCCAGGGGCCTGCTTACTTGATTCAGCTAAATGTTCCGGGGTATAAACCCTGCCGGTTCTGGTCATACCCTGTGCTACAATTGCTTCCCCATATTTAGTTTTCCCTTTCCTTCTCGCCTCGGCGGTGTAATCCCAAGGAATGGCCTTCGTATGGAATGGTGCTATGGTTGACATAGCCACAGGAATGGGTACCCTTGCTTTGGGAGGTAACACAGCAACTTCAAATGGTACAGGTGCCTTTGGGGATCCAAACTCGACCTCAATCGGTCCTGGCGCCTTTGCAGAAGAAGGTGCCTCGAACTCAAGCGGTATAGACATGTTCACTTCAGCGTCTCCAGAAGGCTGGATCTGGACTACAGTTGGATTAAGTGTGACAGTTGGTTTCTTTGGCTCGTCGTCTTCAGCAATCAATCCAATCGATCCTTTGGGGTTCTAATCATCTTCTATCTCTATCATGTGAATGCCTCCGCCTTTGTGGTCGGGCAGGGGGTTGTTGCGAACGTTAGGAGCAGGTTCCTTCGCCACAAAAATCTTGTTATTGATTAAAGCCTGGATTTTATCCTTCTGAGAGCGGCATTCATCAATGGTATGCCCCTTCATGCCGGAATGGTATGCACAGGTTTTGTTCGGGTTGACCCATTGGGAAGGATTTTCTGGAGTTATGGCAGGGATAGGGGTGACGTAGCCAGCGGCTTTGAGCCTTTCATACAGCTGGTCGATTGGTTCGGCGATGGCGGTGTATTGTTTGGGAGGTCTACGGTCGAAGTTAGGTCGCGGTCTAGGGAAGTTTTGGCGGGTGGGAGGTGATTGATAGTGAGAGGGCTGAGCATTATAGGCTTAGTAGACGGGTGCGGATTGGGAATATCTTGATGAGGTAGGTTGATATGTGGGGGGTGGAGATGATGGGTAAGCAGGTGGTAGAGCTTGGTAAGTGGGCGAGGGTGCTTGGTAATTTGGGGTAGGTTGATATGTGAGAGGAGATATCGGGTAGGTTTGGTATTTTATTGGGGATTTCGTTCTTTGTGCAACCATCACGGCACTCACATCCCTTTTCTTGGATGCGCCTCCAGACTGTAGAACCTTGTTGGTGGCCTGCAATGCCTCAAAGTTAGTGACCATACCACTTTTAATGCCTTCCTCGATCCTCTCCCCTAGCTTGATGATGTCGGAAAATTTCTGGCCTTCAATCATCATCAACCTCTCATAATACTGTGGGTCTTGAGCCCGGACGAAAAACCTGTTCATCTGTTCTTCTTCTAAAGCCGGCCTGAATTTAGCAGCTTCTGATCTCCAACGAGTAGCATACTCGCGGAATGTCTCCGTGGGTTTCTTCTTTAAGTTCTGGATGTAGAATACATCTGGCGCATTTTCCGTATTGAATCTGAACCTGTCCATGAAATCGGACGCCATACCTACCCAATTCGTCCACTTCTTGGGGTCTTGGCTAATGTACCAAGATAGAGCATCCCCTTTCAAACTTCTCATGAAGAGCTTCATGCGAATCTTTTCATCTCTTCCGACTCCGACCAGCTTATCACAGTATGTCCTCAAATGGACCCTGGGATCCCCTGTGCCATCAAACATTTCAAACTTGGGAGGTTTGTACCCCTCAGGAAGTTTGATATCTGGCTGAATGCAAAGGTCCTCATAATTCAGCCCCTCAATACCTTTGTTTCCTTCAACACCCTTGACTCGGCTAGTCAGCTTCTTGAGTTCCGCGGCCAGATTCCTGATAAGAGAGTCTTTATCATCAGACTCCGGTGTGCTTGAAATAGGTTGAGTATATTGTGGTACAGTTTCCACATAGATGGAGGTGTTGTGGAGATGATCATTTGTGGTGTTTAGCGGTTCAGGGATGAGCAATGGGGTGTTGTTTGAAGTGTGGCATGTGTTGCAGTGTTGAGCATGACTGGGTTGTTTTTGTGGTTTCGGGATATTTTGTGGAGGTGCGGGATTTTGAGTGTTAGGGAAGTTGACATCTGGGGTGGTGAGGGAAAATGACAAGCTTGCCAAATTTCGAACTTGGTCCAGTTCTTCCTGAAATTTCAATAACTTCTGTTCGAGCTGGGAGGCACTTTCCTTGGAAACCTGAATACCCTGAAGAACCTCTACCCTTTCAACTGATTTCTCCTTTCTGTTGCTTAAATCTTCCATTTTCCCCTTGTTCTTGTTTCTGATAGGACTCGGAGGAGGAGGAGGCAGAGGACCCTTGGATCTTGTGGAATATGATGACGATGCCAGAGTGCACGAACTAACCTTTGGGGAGAGGAATAAAACAGAAGTAAAAACAAAAAGGTAACAAGTTAGTGAGGATCATGAGGAGAAAACATTGCAATATTTAAACACATAGTGCAAGAATATAAATCGTGTCCTAATTTGGGTGCCTCGTTGTGCCTGAGGTAGGCCTAGCGACAAGTTGATTTGGAGAACTTATAATGCTAAATGCCTCATTTTATTGATAAAAATAGGACGAATCCCAAAAAGACACTAAAAATTGCAGGAAATAAAATGTCACTAATGGCCATTGGCTTTATTACATTTAAAGTAGAAAGAAAAGATCCTAACTACTTGGTCCCAGAAGGACCTTCCCCAGACTCGGCATCTTTAGTTCCATCGAACAGCTTCACCAGCTCACGCAGTCCCAGCAGCAAATAGGCTCTAGCCAAGTGTCCTCCTTCGTTTCCCTCAGCATTCTGGCAGTTTTCAATCCTCTGGATGAACTTCTTTTCCAACTCTACTAAACCCCGCTCCAAATACCCCAGTCGCTTGTTGGCGCTGACGGCCATATCTTTCCATTCTTCAATCAGCTTTTGATGGGCTTCTTGAATTTCCTGGTGCTCACTTTCGTATTCCCGAATCCTCTTGCGCAATTGATTGTACTTAACATGTACTTCAGCCTTTTCGTCGATGACCCTGTGACCTCGAACAGACCTGGGTTGTCCTAACCCACTATGATCGTCCTCCAACCAACTTGGATAGTATGGAGTATAACCAGCATGGTACCTGTCTGGTTCTATGGAATCCTTTCCCAGGATGATTTTGCAGTGCCACATATGCTGAGCTTGGCACTTGTATGGACTATCGTCATCTTGAAAGTCGGCCCTGAAGTGACTCATTTTGTCGACCCTTGGTATAACCTTCTTTCTTCTTGCCTTCCTCATGACTCGGAGGGGACATAAGGATAAGTTCCTCTCAGACCGATGAGTATAAGAAACGGTGCGTCCCAAGATCGGACGATGAACTCTTCAGTAGGGAACCATTCGAACATCCACTGCACTTGGTCCTCTTTCAATTTTTCAAACATCTCTACCCACCCTTTAGCATCTTCTGGCTGAGCAAACATGTTAGGCATATAATTCATTTGTTTTGGCTGATGGAAGGCGATATGATCATCCCAGTCCCTGCGTAGAACCTCTTGCAGATATTCACCCCTTTGGAGGTGCTCCATGAGCCAGAGTTTAAGTAATAAGTTACAACCCTCAAAGTGATTGGCCCCTCGTTGACAGTCTTCCAAGGCTCGGTATATCTCCGCGACAATCATTGGTACTATGCTGAAAGGCTGCCTGCCAATCCCTTCCATTAGAGTCTTGGTGACCATGGCTAGTCTGGTGTGGATCCTAGCCTTCTTCATAGGAAATACTATCATCCCCAAAAAGCAGAACATAAAAACGAAGATTCTTCTGTGGATATGCCCTAATGAGGAGAGGGCAAATTCATCTGGGTAAGTGCGGTAGGACTTGCTATGGCCGTACCTCTCATACAGATAGTCGAAAGGATGTAAGAGTCCTTCAAACAAGTCAAGTCTGGGTTTTTCTTTAGTCCCATCATTTTGAGGAAGCCCCTACCCTTGCGATTTTCTGGCATAAGCAAACCCGGAGTCTCCCAAGGAATACCGGCTAACCCTCCTATTTCCTCGAGCAACGGTGTCATTTCGAGGTCCCCGAAGCGAAACATAGACATGTCGCTATCCCAGAATAAAGTTGCAGCTTCAATGATTTTGTTGTCGGGTTGGATTTCCAAAAGAGAAGGAAAAATTCCCAAATATTTGCGGACGAGAGTCTGATCACTAGAGTGAAGGTCTTCCCACCAGCTTAGCAACCTTGGGTGAATGTTGGTTACCAAGCCGAATCTGGGGACTTCGTGCCTCATCTTCTGCAAAACAAAGTGTTAGACCCTTACCCCGCCGGACTCGACTATTTAAACCAATAATCAGCATAAACGACATTTAGTTCTCCAAATAAATGCACAGAATATGGTGGCGTCCGTTTGGGTTTCAAGGAAATCCGGTGGACTTTTGGACAAGGCTATCTTAAAGAGTCATTATGAGGACAACATAACTGACTCGACTAGGTTTGACAGTGACGCATGCACATTTGAACAGAGTAAGGTTTCTATGGGGTGTTAGACCGGTACCCTTGAGCGGACAACTCAAGAGGGAAAGGCACGGAACCGTCAACTGCACCGCTGATCGACTAGTTTTACCGCAAATATGCCTTTGCCAAATTTAGGGGGTGATAATATCGGAAGGGCGCAACCACTCATTATAAGCGTTGCTATGGTATTTGTTTGGCACGAGTGGAATATGATGTTGAGGATGCAATTACAAGAATGAAACAAGTTGTCACGTATTTGCACGTTCATAAAGTAATTATTACAATAATTGCTCATAATTACAACAATATTGAAGGAAAGAGGTAAAAGAGAGCATTAAAGAAAAAGAAACAAAAAGCCAAGTCAGTTTCGAAGTAGAAGAGAGATAAAGACGTTAAATGAAGGCAATAAAGAAGCAATAAAGTCATAAATAACATGAAATGGTAAAAGCCTAAAGAATCCCCAGCAGAGTCGCCATGCTGTCGATGCCCTTTTTCCCTCGCGAAATCGGGTTTACGATATTTGGGAAGACAACTCTATTCCTTTTGGGAAATTGGGTTTGAGATTTAGAAGAGTCGCCACCTAATGATTAAAGTGCAATAGGACACTAAGAAGGGGTTTGAGTTTGAAGAACCAGAGTTTGGGTAAGGGCTAGAAATTATCTCAAGGGGAAGGTGTTAGGCACCCCTCAAGATCCACTAGTGTGGTTCCCGGCCATGTTATACTGTGACTTCACATATTCAAGTAAGCAATTAAAGGGCTCAAATAGAAGAGGTTTGCATACAACATTGCAAATAAGTTGGAACTGTGAGGAAGAGGGCAGAAATTTGTGAAAGATTTAAACAAATTCTAAAGAAAGCAGATAAAAAAAGAAAAGTAAAGGGAAGGGGGGGGGGTCCTAGGTTTATGATTGATATGGATCACGTCAATGCAATATCCAGTAATCACTCCTCAGAAGAGGGACTACATGGTATATTAACGCATCGGTCATCATCTCCATATCTACCCTTCCCACCCCATTAAGGTATTAAAGTGCGGAATGATATCGTTACTTATTGCATGCTATTACCCGTCCCGATCCTATCAGTTCCGGAGGCATTGAGACAACTAATCCTAAAGTGGAGGGAGTTGGGGCTTCTTTTCAGAGTTTCAAAGGATAATAATCTAGGCGACAAGCAATAACAAATAGCAGTTAAAGGGAGGACAAATAGCAGTTAAGGCTTATACAGGCCCCCTCACTTAGAAGTGCAAATATAGCATGACTTCAAATACTGGTTTGGTCTGAATTAAATTAAGGCATTGGATAGGCGGATTCATCACATATTTCTTAGATGAGGAGTCCGAATTAGCCTTGTCTGGATATAGTTATCAAAGACTGACACAGTTACTTATTTACCTAATAGTTTGCCTAAGTGAGGCCTATAGGCATAACATCTAATAGAGCGTATTGATTTTAAGAAAATAGTTTGCTGGTTTTATCAACAAAGATCTGCAGATCTATGACTGATTCTAGATTCAAAACGAAGCCGATTCAGTTGATTTGCTCTTATAGGCATGATCTCTAAGCATCATTGGTTTTAAAACAGTACATAAATGCAGGAGTCCTATAGGCATGGTATCTAGAATGAATTGGTTATTATTAAGCCTAAATTATTTGCCTAATGGTGTGTAAATGCAGAAGTGCAGAAAAGACCTAAGCTCATGATTCTATATGTAGAACCTATAGGCATAATCTCTAAAATGCAGAAATGCAGAACTTATAAGCATGAGTTCTAAAATGCAGAAATGCAGAAGTACAGAAAGACTTATAGACATGTTTTCTAAAATGTAGAAATGCAGAAATTATAAATAACCTATAGGCAAGTTTTCTACCCTTTGCATGCATTCATTCCCCATCCCTTTCCACTAATCACCCCAATAGTTATTACAAATTATTACAGACCCAAATGAATCAGAAAAGAAAAAGTAAAATTACATCAGAAGTT
>NW_017674049.1:85852-110615 GCF_001879085.1 Nicotiana attenuata | reverse complement strand
CAGTATCACCATAGACAGAGCCGAGCCAATGTCAAAGCGAAGATAGCGGAACGCGAACTACGGACCTTTCAAAACTCACAATTTTCTTGGATGCAGCACCCAAGTCACAAATCAGCAAATCCATTTACACACTCGTACTTTCAGGAATACAACTCCCGAAATTATCGCTTTATAACCACTATCCATACACGATATACCCAGCAGCCACAATGTCGCAATCAACAACCAGCTATCCGCTATCAGCTAAGAATCTTTTACTACTACTCGTTTCTCATCTTCCGCATAAGGCTACTATTCTGCCTTCCGAGGTTAAGCTTTACCTCCATTTGCATTTCTTGCATTGTATAAGGCTACTATTTTGCCTTCCGAGGTTAAGCTCTACCTCCATTTGCATTTCTCTACATTGCATAAGGCTACTATTCTGCCTTCCGAGGTTAAGCTCTACCTCCATTTGCATTTCTTGCATTGCATAAGGCTACTATTCTGCCTTCCGAAGTTAAGCTCTACCTCCATTTCCATTTCTTGCATTGCATAAGGCTACTATTCTGCCTTCCGAGACTAAGCTCTGTCTCTTGCATTGCATAATGCTACTATTCTGCCTTCCGAGGTTAAGCTCTACCTCCATTTGCATTTCTTGCATTGCATAAGGCTACTATTCTGCCTTCCGAGGTTAAGCTCTACCTCCATTTGCATTTCTTGCATTGCATAAGGCTATTATTCTGCCTTCCGAGACTAAGCTCTGTTTGCATTGCATAAGGGTACTATTCTGCCTTCCGAGGTTAAGCTCTACGTCCATTTGCATTTCTTGCATTGCATAAGGCTACTATTCTGCCTTTCGAGACTAAGCTCTGTCTCCATAATTGCATAAGACTACTATTCTGCCTTCCGAGGTTAAGCTCTACCTCTATTTGCATTTCTCTGCATTGCACAAGGCTATTATTCTGCCTTCCTAGGTTAAGCTCTACCTCCATTTGCATCTTTTGCATTGCATAAGGCTACTATTCTTCCTTTCGAGACTAAGCTCTGTCTCTATTTGCACGGCTGAAATATCGCCACTTCGTTTAAATCTTGCATTGGCTGAAACATCGCCACTTCATTTTAATCTTGCATCGGCAGAAATATCGCCATTTTATCTTAATCTTGCATCGGCTGAAATATCGCCATTTTATTTAAGTCCTGCATCGGCTGAAATATCGCCACTTCATTTAAATCTTGCATCAGCTGAAAGATCGCCATTTATATTTACACTTTACATCAGCTAAAAGATCGCCACTTATATTTACACTTTACATCGGCTGAAATATTGCCACCTTATTTAAGTCTTGCATCGGCTGAAAGATCGCCATTTATATTTACACTTTACATCGGCTGAAATATCGCCATTTTATTAAAACTTGCATCGGTTGAAAGATCGCCAAATCCTGCATTTCATGGGCTGAAAGATTGCCAAAATCATCCGAAGGCGTCATCGTTCAGAGGCACCATTTTCATAGCCCGAGAACATCATGTCATGGCCTGAGGACCCCACTTTTATCTCTGCATCGCGTTATTCAAAGGGATCATGGTTCGGAGGCATCATTCTCATAGCCCGAGAGCATCATTTCATAGCCTGCGAATCCTTTATTATGTGTTTCATGGCCCAGGACACCATAGTCCGAGGACGTCATCCTAACCGTCCATAGAGAGCATTCATGGTCCAACGGGAACTTGCATCATGTTTAAATTTATGCACAACATATGTGCTCGTGTTTTATTTGCAGGTAAACCGGCTAGCAACGGCCGTTTCAGCAGGAGCGATCCCGCTCCAGTTTCCGCAGGCTTTTTAAATTCGTAGCAATGCTACCCCGATCCAAATATCTCAGAAAAATCTCCATCGGCATGTTCCACGACGGGTCCTCAACTACATATGGCCTGGTTCCTGTAAGATCTGGGATATGTAGGCAGCTCAGGAACCAGAGCTCGGTCAAAACTCTTCAACTTGTTTCGTTCGGTCAAATTGGCCATCATATCTTTACCCGACAACTCTTTCATCCTTCCCGGGTAAAGAGGGGCAGCTGTTGATACCCAATTTTTCCCTATATAATTTTTATATACAAAAGTTACTCTCAAAATAGCATATATATGCATATATAAGCATATCTAAGTGATTTGACATTTTTCCTAATTTTTAAAGATTTTTAAAATCAATTTATTGTCCATTTTAGCAATACAAAAATTAATAATTATTCCTCAAATTATCATTTTGGTGACTAATTCATTTTATCCTCATATTTATACCAAAATATAGCTAAGGTAATTTTTGCACATTTTTTAAAAATTTATTGAGTATTTTAAAATTAAATTGCACATAATTGCAATTCTAGCCTGTTTTAAGATTAATTGCGTTTATAATTACAAATTTTGATTCCAGTATTTTTAATTTAATATTTACATATTAGTAATTAATTTAGTACTTTTAATTTGTTTCCAGAAATTGTTTTACTATTTTTATAAAATAAAAAGGGGAAAAATGGCTATTTAAATACTAGCCCTAATCATTTCAGTTTTAGCCTAAATTAGCCCCCAATTAAACCCAATATAAAACCCCATTACCCGGCCCAAATCCTAAGTTCACCCGACCCGCGACCCACTCAAATTACCTGCCCGGACCTTTTCTTTTAATCACAGCCGTTGATCTAACAGATCAACGGCTCACACTCACTCTTTCCTTTTTAATTGATCAACCCCACCAACCCTAACTCATTTTTCAATTATCCGCCGCCCCTGAAACCCTCCTCTCTCTCAAGCACTCTCGAACCTTCTCCAACCCTAGCCACCTCCGCCCTGAAGTCCACTGGAAACCATGGCGTTCCAGGCCGTGGATGACTTGTGCTCACCCTTTCTCACCATTAGACCTAAGCTGTTCGATGATTTGAAGCCCACCTATGATGGTTCTCTTCAAGACCTTCTCAGATTTGTAGATCTATGGCTTCTCCGGCCATTACTCAGTCGTATTCAAGCAATATGAGTCTTTTCAACTCAAGATCTGACTTTCCTCAAGACCTTTCTCATTTCTAGGGTTTTCTCTACAACCCTAAGCTGTTCGAGGTTTTTTACTTGCTTATTCGCTTAGATCTGAAACATGCCTGGGCTCTATTTGACATTTTTAACGTTTTCCCCAAATTTCTTTTTCAAAAAATCGTTCAATTTCAATTTTAGGGTTTCTGAAAAGTTCCTTCAAATATCTTTCTGATTCTTCCTGTTCTTTCTTTACGTGCGTTTGGCTGTGTTATGCTAGTATGTTTTCCTTTTACTACGCATGAGTTCGCTCTTTTTTTTCTTTTCTATTATGCATGACTCGTCTATTTTCGTTGTTATTCCGGTACTCGCATGATAATCCGTGTTGTTTTCCTTAGGCTTAGCTATATGTGTTTATGGTTGAGTTCTTTGGTTTTGTTCACTTTACTGAACTCTATTTGCTTTCCTGTTAAGCATATTTCATCTACTTCGTCTAAGACTCGTATCATCTCTCTCTTCTGAAACTTGTTTAAATTCCATATTTTCTCAAGCATGTTCTCATGACTTTGAATCAGTGTTCTTTCTATCGTGTGTGTTCGTCTCTCGTTAAGTCTTTGGAAAATTAAAGACCTGCTTTCTCACCTCTATTGTCTGACTCAATTTTAAACCCTAGGATTTGGGGGTTTTCTTTGGGTAAATGGTGTTAGGATTCCACGTTGGGACCCTAGGCTTTCAGACTCTCAATGAGTCTGTAACTGAACTTGAATCTCTTTTTGCTTGTGACTCTAAGGCTTTCAATGATAGACTCTTTTTCCTAAATGACTTGACAGTTCCTTTTGTTTGATCTGTATGCTTTATATATGAGAAAATCCCTCTTTCAAAAAGGTTTTCACCATCTAAGTGATTGATTCTGAAATCCCTTTAATAAGGCTGATGGATTGCCATTGATTTTTCTTCGATTGAATCTCCTTTACCTTTCTTGACTTGATTCAGTCAAATTGAACTTGTAGTTTTGGTATCAAGACTGTTTGATTGATCCCTTGCCATATTTGACACAAATCGTGTACTGTTGATTGTTTTCCTTAAATAAGTTCTGTGTAATTACCCCTTTTGTGCTACTTTAAAAGGTTTTAAATAAAACTTTTTTCCTTAACTGGTTTTTACCCGTTGGAATCAGAATCCCTTAACCAAAGGGAGACTGATTTCAATAATATTTCCTTGCCTTTCTTGCTTACTTTCTGCACTATAAAAGGGACCTTACCTTGCATCTTACCACAACAGCTTACGACTCCATTCTTCACACAACCTTCACACCACTAGTCTTTAAAATACTTGCACATTATTGGTGAGGCAGGAATGTTAACTCAGAACATACCAGTTTCTGCAATCCTGTTTACATTATTGCGCATGATTCAATGATTTATGCTAATATGTTCTTTCCTTGCATCTATTTCTATTATACATCCCTACCCCCCATTCCCCTCTATGTGTCTGAGTTAATGTTCTTGGCCTGGCAGTACCCAAATTACTGCCCAGGTCAGAATCTGATCCTCAATGGATCCTAACTCCCAAGTTTTGGCTGAGAGGCTGGTCTGGGGTGTGCCAGCATTCCCAATTGCTGGGCATGACCACCAGCCTGCCCCTGCCATGGCTTTCCCTAGTCCCCCCCCCCCCCCCGTGCACTTACACTTATTCTTAGACTCTAAGTTCTGCCCCCCTCTTATGAGCCTTGCTTTGGGACCCGGAGCTCCCTCTGAACTTGGACATTCGAGGGCTGGATATTCTACACTGCACCATAATCTTAATTCTGCAATGTATTTGGGTGTAAGCACTGCCTGGAGTTCATAAAGCTCCTTGGATCTTTGACACACCCAAAGGATGAGAAAGGCTTTTGGAAATCTGATCCTGGAAGTTGGTTTATCTCATATTGTTGGACTTTGAGCCTGAATTAGGCTGTTTGGTTGTAGCTGGAACTTCTGATGTAATTTTATTTTTCTTTCTTTTGATTCATTCGGGTCTGTAATAATTTGTAATAACTATTGGGGATGGTTAGTGGAAAGGGATGGGGATGAATGTATGAAAAAAGGTAGAAAACATGCCTATAAGTTATTTATTTCTGCATTCTCATCTTAGAAAACATGCCTATAGGTTATTTATTTTCGCATTCTCATCTTAGAAAACATGCCTATAGGTTATTTATTTCTGCATTCTCATCTTAGAAAACATGTCTATAGGTTATTTACTTCTGCATTCTCATCTTAAATAATTTGCCTATAGGATTTTTAATTCCTGCATTCATATAGATAGCATGCCTATGGGTCATTTATTTCTGCATTTCTACATATAGAAATCCTGTCTCTAAGTCCCTGCATTTCTGCATATAGAAATCATGATCATAGGTTTCTTTTTTGCACTTCTGCATATACCTACCACTAGGCAAACAATCATAGGTCTAATAATAATCAACTTCATTCTAGATACAATGCCTATAGGACTCTTGCATCTATGTAATCGTTTAAAACCAATAACGCTTAGATAACTTGCCTATAGGAATAATCAATCGAATCAGCCTCGTCTATTTTATCTATACGTTTAAAACCAGTCATAAGTTCGTTTAAAATCTGCAGATCTTTTGTTTATAACACTAGTGATCCCTTTCTTTAAAATCAGTACGCTCTGTTAGTTACCATGCCTATAGGTCTCACTTAGGCAAACCATTAGGTAATTAATTAACTGTGTCAGCTTTGATAACTACAACCAGACAAGGCTAATTCGGACTCATCTGAGAAATATGTGATAAATCAGCCTGTCCTAACGTTTTTATATTTAATTCAGACCATAACCAGTATTTGAAGTCATGCTATATATTTGCCTTTAAGTGAGGAGGCCTGTTTGAGCCTTAACTACTGTTTGCTTCCCCCTTATTTGATTATGTGTTTTTGTTTGTCGCCTAGACTTTTATCCTTTTAAAACTTCTGAAAAGCCCCAACTCCCTCCCCTTTAGGATTAGTAGTCTCAATGCCTCCGGGACTGATAGGATCGGGACGGGTAATAGCATGCAATAAGTAACGATACTATTTCGCGCTTTAATACCTTNTTGGAAGATGTCGGAGAGTGTGTTCCACAGGGGGGTTATTCCCTGTGAGCAGGTTAGTGGTCGCATGGTTGGCGAAGCTTCTGCAAAGTATTCTGATCACGACCAACTATGCCTTATAAAAAGGACTCTGTGGACGTTGCAAATATAACCCAAGTATTATGCCCAGGGTCGAATCCACAGAGAGTTAACCTATCAACCACTATCTTCAGACCCACTAATTCTTCAGAACCAGCTTCCCAAATATTCAAATCTCAGTTGAATGTTCTTTAACAACTACGCTTGCAAGTAACTAAATAGTTGTAAACTAAACTAATAAGGTTGTAAACAATTATGATAAAAAGCTAAGGCAATGATTTCCCCTATTGATGGAATCCCTTCTGTTTATGCTCATACAAATTTACCAATACATCTCTATCAATCATGAACGCTAATCTTACCGTAAATCTCTCCCGAGTAATCACAGTAATTTACTATTGCACTCTCCCGAGATACACTAGCTTACTTTATTTAGCACGATTCACTTTAGATTACACCCAAGGCTTCGTTATCCCTAATCCCGCCGTTAAACCCGCAATTATAGATTCCTCTAATAATCTAGGAGTGGTGTTGTTCAACAATACCCTAAATATGCACTCTTTTCCAAGTTATGCACACTAAATAGGCACAGCTAATTGAGGATCCTGTCAATTAACTACAACAAACACGAAGCTGAACAAATAGAGATTAAACTAGCAAATTGTATTCACATAAACAAGAAGTTCATCACCCAATAGGTTCCATCAAAACCTTAGACAAGGAATTTAGCTACTCATGGCTATGAGAAAATAAACTAAGATAGAATTCATCATAAAAATCAAAAGTAAAGAAGAAAGATGTTTGGAGTATTCTCTCACAATGGTTTTCCTTGCTAAGAAACCCTAAAAATCAATACCTCCTCTCTTGGGCGAAGTCTAATGTTTTAAATAGGGTTTAGGTATAAAAATCCCGTATTTAACACTTTGACCCCTGAACTTTTCTGCGCCTGCCGCGGTTCTGCCGCGGTCGCGGTAGAACCGCGGCCAATCACCCTCTCTGAATCTCTAAAGTTCTGAAGCTGCCTTCCACCGCGGTTCTGCTGCGGTCGCGGTAGAACCGCGGCCAAACCATTTTTCTGAATCCTAAGGGCTGGCAGGGCGTAGCTTCATTGGGAATTTACACATTTGGCCTCTTTTCTCCAATTTTGACTCCAAAACTGCTCCTTAGCCTTCCTTATACATATATCACCTGCAAATCATGAAAAGCACTAATAAGAGCATTTTGTTATCACTTTTAGCATTAAAACTACACAAGAAAGTGATTATTTAAGGTGTGATTATAGTCAAATTCACCTATTATCGCGCACATAGAAATTGAATGGCATATATAGCAAGTACATCATTGAATCCAATAGGCATGTTTTCTACCCTTGCACACAAATATTAGAATCTACCCATTCCCCATTTTTACTGACACCCTAATTGTTATTTACAAAATTATTACAGACCCAATGATAAAATAATTACAAATGTGGTATAAATAATGACAGTAGCCCACAACAGGCCCAAAAGAAATACCCTGTATCTGGGCCTTTAGCAACATACCCAGACTTCCAATAAAGAGCCATATTCACCAACACAACCCAGAATCCATAGAAAAACTTAAGCTAGATCACACAACCATAGATTGACCAACTAATTTACATATTCAGTAGACTATAGGAAGAAATAGTTGAGTGTCAGGAATAGTGTAGGTCTCAGGAGTAGAGGGAATGACTAGAGGACCCCAACTCCTAGTGTGTCAGAGTTCACAAGGGTCTCAAATGGACCCCGAGCAGTGCTCACACTAGGGAGTGTTGATACCCAATTTTTCTCTACATAATTTTTATATACAAAAATACTCTCAAAATAGCATATACACGCATATATAAGCATGCCCAAGAGTTTTAGTATTTTCTCCTAATTTTTAAAGATTCTAAAACCAATTTATTGTCTATTTTATCAGTACAAAATCCAATAATTATTCCTCCAATTATCATTTTGGTAACTAATTTATTTTATACTTATATTTATACCAAAATATAGCTAAGGTAATTTTTGCACATTTTTTACAAATTTATTGAGTATTTTAAAATTAAATTGCACATAATTGCAATTCTAGCCTATTTTAAGATTAATTGCGTTTATAATTACAAATTTTGATTCCAGTATTTTTAATTTAATATTTATATATTAGTAATTAATTTAGTACTTTTAATTTGTTTCCAGAAATTATTTTACTATTTTTATAAAATAAAAAGGGGAAAAATGGCTATTCAAATACTAGCCCTAATTATTTCAATTTTAGCCTAAATTAGCCCCCTAATTAAACCCAATTTAAAACCCCATTACCCGGCCCAAATCCTAAGTTCACCCGACCCACGACCCACTCAAATAATCCGCCCGGACCTTTTCTTTAATCCCAGTCGTTGATCTAACAGATCAACGGCTCACACTCACTCTTTCCTTTTTAATTGATCAACCCCACCAACCCTAACTCATTTTTCAATTATTCGCCGCCCCTGAAACCCTCCTCTATCTCAAACACTCTCGAACCTTCTCTAACCCTAGCCACCTCCGCCCTGAAATCCACCGGAATCCATGGCGTTCCAGGCCGTGGATGACTTGTGCTCACCCTTTCTCACCATTAGACCTAAGCTGTTCGATGATTTGAAGCCCGCCTATGATGGTTCTCTTCAAGATCTTCTCAGATTTGTAGATCTATGGCTTCTCCAGCCACTACTCTGTCGTATTCAAGCAATATGAGCCTTTTCGACTCAGGATCTGACTTTCCTCAAGACCTTTCTCATTTCGAGGGTTTTCTCAACAACCCTAAGTTGTTCGAGGTTCTTTACTTGCTTATTCTCTTAGATCTGGAACATGTCTGTGTTCTATTGAACTTTTTAAAGGTTTTCCACAAATTCTCTTTTTTCAAAATCGTTTAATTTCGAATTAGGGTTTCCGAAAAGTTTCTTCAAAATACCTTTTTGATTCTTTTTGTTCTTTCTTTATGTGTGTTTGTCCGATTTCTTTTTCTATGCATGTAATGTTCTTCTACTTTCTTTTCTCCTATGCTCACGTGTTAATCTTTGCTATATGTGTTTACGATTGAGTTCTTTGATTTTGTTGGCGTTACTGTACTATGTTTGTATTCTTACTAAGCATGATTCATCTTGTTTTGCCTAAGTTTGTATCTTTTTCTTCTGAACTTGTTAAATTCTGAGTTTTTCAAACGTGTTCTCCATGCTCTTAACTGTGTATCTTGTTTGTTTGTTTCTCATGAGTCGTTGGAAAAGACTCTTGAGCCTCTTTCAATGATCTGTTTTTCTCACCTCTATTGTCTGACTCAATTTTAAACCCTAGGATTTGGGGGTTTTCTTTGGGTAAATGGTGTTAGGATTCCACGTTGGGACCCTAGGCTTTCAGACTCTCAATGAGTCTGTAATTGAACTTGAATCTCTTTTTGCTTTGCTTGTGACTCTAAGGCTTTCAATGATAGACTCTTTTTCCTAAATGACTTGACAGTTCCTTTTGTTTGATCTGTATGCTTTATATATGAGAAAATCCCTCTTTCAAAAAGGTTTTCACCATCTAAGTGATTGATTCTGAAATCCCTTTAATAAGGCTTATGGATTGTCATTAATTTTTCTTTGATTGAATCTACTTTACCTTTCTTGACTTGATTCAGTCAAATTGAACTTGTAATTTTGGTATCAGGACTATTTGATTGATTCCCTTGCCATATTTGGCACAAACCGTGTACTGTTGATTGTTTTCCTTAAATAAGTTCTGTGTATTTACCCCTTTTGTGCTACTTTGAAAGGTTTTAAGTAAAACTTCTTTCCTTAACTGGTTTTTACCCGTTGGAATCAGAATCCCTTAACCAAAGGGAGACTGATTTCAATAATATTTTCTTGCCTTTCTTGCTTGCTTTCTGCACTATAAAAGGGACCTTACCTTGCATCTTACCACAACATCTTACGACTTTATTCTTCACACAACCTTCACACCACTAGTCTTTAAAATACTTGCACACTTGCAATACTGTTTTGAATTCGATATTCTGCTTTGCTTGGGATCTTTTGGAATTGCTTTGCTTGCAACTTGGCCTTTTCAAGACTACCGTTTTACTTATTTCTTCTGAAACTGGTATGTTCTGAGTTAACATTCCTGCCTCACCCCTATGTGTTTACTTACAGTTTCTGCAATCCTGTTTACTTTACTGCGCATGATTCAATGATTTATGCTAATATGTTCCTTCCTTCCTTGCATCTGTTTCGATTGTAAATCCCTACCCCCCATTCCCCTCTATGTGTCTGAGTTAAGGTTCTTGGCCTGGCAGTACCCAAATTACTGCCCAGGTCAGAACTTGATCCTCAATGGATCCTAACTCCCAAGTTTTTGCTGACAGGCTGGTCAGGGGTGTGCCAGCATTCCCAATTGCTGGGCATGACCACCAGCCCGCCATGGCTTTCCTAATCCCCCCCCCCCCCCATGCACTTACACTTACTCTTAGACTCTAAATTCTGCCCCCCTCCTATGAACCTTGCCTTGGGGACCTTGAGTTGCCTCTGAACTTGGACAGTTGAGGGCTGGCCCTTCCACACTGCACCATAATCTTAATTCTGCAATGTATTTGGGTGTAAGCATTGCCTGGAGTTCATGAAGCTCCTTGGAACTTTGACACACCCAAAGGATGAGAAAGGCTTTTGGAAATCTGATCCTGGAAGTAGGTTTATCTCATATTGTTGGACTTTGAGTCTGAATTAGGCTGTTTGGTTGTAGCTGGAACTTCTGATGTAATTTTACTTTTCTTTCTTTTGATTCATTCGGGTCTGTAATAATTTGTAATAACTATTGGGGATGGTTAGTGGAAAGGGATGGGGATGATTGTATGAAAAAGGGTAGAAAACATGCCTATAGGTTATTTATTTCTACATTCTCATCTTATAAAACATGCCTATAGGTTATTTATTTCCGCATTCTCATCTTAGAAAACATGCCTATAGGTTTTTTATTTCTGCATTCTCATCTTAGAAAACATGCCTAGAGGTTATTTCTGTATTCTCATTCTAGAGCTCAAGCCTATAAGTATTCTGCATTTCTGCATATACATGTTATTAGGCAAACAATCGTAGGCTTAATAATAATCCATTGCATTCTAGAGACCATGCCTATAGGACTCTTCCATCTCTGTAATCGTTTTAAACCAATAACGCTTAGAAATCATGCCTATAGGAATAATCAATCGAATCAGCCTTGTCTATTTTATCTATACGTTTAAAACCAGTCATAAGTTCGTTTAAAATCTGCAGATCTTTTGTCTATAACAGTAGTGATCCCTTTCTTTAAAATCAGTACGCTCTGTTAGATACCATGCCAATAGGTCTTACTTAGGCAAACCATTAGGTAATTAATCAACAGTGTCAGCTTTGATAACTACAACCAGACAAGGCTAATTCGGACTCCTCATCTGAGAAATATGTGATAAATCAACTTGTCCTAACGCTTTTAAATTTAATTCAGACCATAACCAGTATTTGAAGTCATACTATATATTTGCCTTTAAGTGAGGGGGCCTGTTTGAGCCTTAACTACTGTTTGCTTCCCCCTTATTTGATTATGTGTTTTTGTTTGTCGCCTAGACTTTTATCCTTTTAAAACTTCTGAAAAGCCCCAACTCCCTCCCCTTTAGGATTAGTAGTCTCAATGCCTCCGGGACTGATAGGATCGGGACGGGTAATAGCATGCAATAAGTAACGATACTATTTCGCGCTTTAATACCTTAATGGGTTGGGAAGGGTAGACAAGGATATGATAATCACGCGATAACACCACGCGTATAATTGCTTACCGGGTGTTGCGTGGATGATCCATGTTATTTATAAACCTAGGACCCCCTCCCTCCTTATGTACTTTCGTTATCGTTTTCTTTAAACTGTCAGCTCTTTAAACCTTGTATTTCGCTTCAAATCATTTAAAACCTCTTTGAATTTCCAGCACTATTTTCTTTTTTAAACTTCCGCCCATTTCACTCCTTTTGGTCTGATTGTTTGCACTCGTTATTTGATCCTTATTTTTCTACACTTCTACATTCTTTAAAACAACTATGAAACCACCTATTTTCTTACTTCAGCATGTTTAACCTTTATACATTCCTACTTGTAATCGTTATGTGGAAGTTGTCTTGTATGTTTACTTGTTTTAAAGTCACAATTGCAACATGGCCGGGAACCACACTAGTGGATCTTGGGGGGGTGCCTAACACCTTCCCCCTGAGATAATTTCAAGCCCTTACCCATTCTCTGGTTCTTCTTTCTTTTAAATTCTTAGTGTCCTAATGCACTTAATCATTAGGTGGTGACTCTTCTAAATCTCAAACCCAAATTCCCAAAAGGAATAGAGTTGTCCGCCCAAATATCATAAACCCGATTTTGCCTTTAGAAAAGAGGGGCATCGACAATATGTTTTGTCGGGTCTCGGGTGCCTCGGGTGCCTCGGGTGTGATTTGGATGGTTGTTGGATCATGGTTGCACTTGGGAGTTGGCTGGAAATTTCTATCAGCTGATGTAATCGCACCTACAATGGTTTTGCCGCAAGTGCGGGGCTGTAGGAGTGGCAGTTGATGCGCAAAAGTGGATGGAGGCTAGAAGCTATGGAATCGCAGGTGCGTGCAAGTTTTTGCAGAAGTAGAGTCGCTTCTGCGAGGATGGGACCGCAGAAGCGGAAATGAGCAGGAGGACCAAGGACCGCAGATGCGAAAGTACGAGTTCGACCACAAAAGCGGACTCGCAGAAGCACGATTTTCGCTGCAGAAGCGGCATGCCGGAGTGTAAGTGAACTTCGTAGAAGCGAAGATTTTTCCACAGAAGTGGGAACGCAGGTTCGATCAATGTGTCGGTAGACTGGCAATCGTTGGGCAGGTTTTTAAAAACGAGGGTTTGAGCTTTTCTCTCGTTTTTTCGAATTTTGGAGTTCTGACTAGGGCGATTTTTGGAGAGTTATCCACCTAGATTGAAGAGGTAAGTGACTTTTAATCACTTTTGTCCATAAATATTGAATACTCATTGATTATTACACCTAATTTCCATGAATCTAAGTTAGAATTGGGGATTTTGGACTATGTTATTAGAGAGTGAAATTTGAGGATTGATTTGTGGTTGAAATTGGATAATTTTTATATAGTTGGACTCGTAATTGGATACCTTGAACATGTGTGCACCATTAAAAAAAGCAAATAAAAAGTATTAAGTAGGATTCAATCCTTGTTCCTCAAGGTAAATAATTCAATATTCAACCAAGTGAACCATTCAATCTTTTTAGAGCATTGGTGCCAACAGATTATATTAGACTAATTCTAAAAAATATGTAGATAACATATCTAGTTTGATAGTGAGCTCATAGGTTCACGTTCCCCATGATTGAGACTATAAATTCGCCCCTAGTTCTAGCGTGCTTTATACCAACAAGTTCCACTATCAACTCTATATGAAAAGTTGAGTCATTTTTTCGTTTTCAAGAAATGATAAAGTAAAAAAATGAGATAGTCTACATACTATATCGATTATACTTATAATCAATAGGTTATTTCTATATATGTCCTTGTCGACTTTTTCTAAGCCATAGTCAGAGAGCAACCTTTTCACAGACACATTTAAATCTTGAATATTTTCAAAATGCAGAAATACAACACGTCGTACCTGCTGTTTCGAAATGCTTTTCTGGTAGACATTACAACGGAGAACAATGGGACACGAGTTTTAAGGCTTGACTCTTCAGCTGCTCAATGGAAAGATATGGATGTTCTCATCTTTGATTCTTAGCATTTGGTGGCTTCATACTGGCAGGAAACAACCGTAAGTTCTCTTCTAATAGCTAGTAACAACTTCCACACATTTAAATTCATATGTTAATTAGACACTATTTAATTATAAGATTAATATTTTTATCATCTTTGTTCTAATTATGATTCTATTGCAGTTGGGATCTTGTTCAAGATTGGAAACTCTATTGATGGGTTTTCATTGTCTTTGCGTTATGTTTTGATGATCTAACAAACTTACTGTTAAGAACCAAATAGGGAACCTAACACACTTGGTATACATTGCTAATCAACGGACTCCAGCTAATGTGAACTGTTGCAACTGTAGAAGACAGAGAAACAACACAGGGACCTGATCCCTTGTGTGTCCCTGACAACAGTACGAAAGTCAACTGTGTACAGCTAGAAAGTGACTGCCACAGAAACAGTGCACACAGTGCAGCACAGTTCTGCAGTCACTTGTCCTTTGACCAACCAAGTGCTTACATCATTCAAGTGATGTCATCAAAGGTGTATCAACAAGAGTATTACAACAAAATATCACTTGAACACTTGAGAATTTTCTTCAAGCATTCAAGCCATCAAAGACAGCGAATTCAATTCTCAAGTGCCTCAAGAACAAAGTTTACTGCTACTACGGACCAGTTCCTAAATCTAGTATTTTGTTGTCCTTAGTCGAGTTGTAACTTTGTAATTGTTCTTCATTGTAATTCCTAAATTGCTTAGCTAGAAGCATTGCTTAGGAACCCATTTGTTAAACCATAAACCCTTTGTGTTTGTGTCATGACTAGAGTTAGTCATGAGTTGAAGTCTTTGTAATAGGTGTATTGCAAAGTGGCTTGTAATAGGTGTATTACGAGTTAGTGAGGGATTAAGAGTTTAATTCCTAGATTGCATAGGTTGTAATCTAAAATTTGCTTATAGTGAAGTTGAAATCCTACCAGTGTAGGTCGTGGTTTTTTATCCCCTTGAGCAGGGATTTTTCCACGTAAAACTCCCTGTCATATTTACTTACTATTTTATCAGTATTCTCAGTAGAAACTCATAGAGGACCTGGTACTCTATAGTTTGGTGGACTCATATAAACTATCAATTGGTATCAGAGAGGGTACCTCCTATCAGGCTAACACCTAGGAAGAATCTTTATGGCTGCTCCACCAAATTTTGAAGAAGGTCAATCTATGTATAGACCACCCAGGTTCAATGGGCAATACTATAGGTGGTGGAAGACAAGAATGCATGATTTTATCACGGCTGAAGATTCTAAGTTGTGGGATGTCATATGTGTCGGTCCTTATATCCCAACAAAGAACGTTGGAGGTCTTCCATTGACGATGCCAAAGACCAGAAAAGAATACACTGACGCAGACAAGAAAGCTGTGGAGAAAAATTTTCGTGCCAAGAAAATTTTGGTGTGTGGAATAGGACCTGATGAATACAATAGGATCTCAGCTTGTGAAACTGCCAAGGAGATATGGGAAGCTTTGCAAACAACACATGAGGGAACCACTCAAGTAAAGCGATCTAAGATTGATATGCTCACCACCGAGTATGAACTCTTTAGGATGAAAGACGATGAATCTATTCAAGATATGCACAAAATATTCACTTCCATCATAAATGAGCTACACTCACTTGGTGAAATCATTCCCAGGAACAAGCTCGTGAGGAAGATCCTTAGTATTCTGCCGAGTTCATGGGAGAGTAAGGTGAATGACATTACCGAAGCAAAGGACCTGCAGGAGCTCACCATAGACGAGCTGGTTGGAAATCTGAAAACCTACGAGATGAAGAGGAAGATAGACAGTGAAAGAAGAGAACCAAAGAAGGAAAAGAACTTGGTACTCGAAGCTGAAAGCAATGACTCAAGTGAGGAGGACATTGACATGGCTTACTTAACTAAAAGGTTTCAGAAGGTGGTCAGAAGAAATGGAGGAATACTGAAAAGGGGCAATTCCAGCAGACCAAGGAACTATGACCTCTGCCACAAGTGTGGAAAGCCAGGGCACTTCATCAAAGATTGTCTTCTCATGAAGCAAGAACACTCCAAATATAATCCTGATAAAGCAGCAAAGAGGAACCTGGTTACTAACAAGCATTTCAAAAGGAAGAGATCTGCTGACAATGTGGTGAAACAGGCTCTTGCAGCACGGGGAGACTCCTCTAGTGAGTCTGAAGAAGAAACTGATGTAGGTGACAATTCCATGATGACAGTTGAAAGTGAAGAAAATGAATATGATTCAATATTTGCTTTAATGGCCCAATCAGATGATGATGAAGACGATGACAACAGTGAGGTAAACTTCAGGGATGTTCAGAGAAATCTGAAATCCTACTCCCCTAAGAAACTCATGTCTTTAGCTAGTGGATTGATTGATACCTATCATAGTCTTGTGGAGGATAAAGATGCCTTAACCTTAGAGCTATAAGAAGCTGAACAAACTAGAGATGATCTGGTAGTGTGTGTAGTTGATCTGAAGGAAACCATAAGTGATTTGGAGAACGAAAAAATTATTTTAACTGAAAAAATTGCTAGCATAGAACATGAAAGAGATGACTTAGTGGTGATAGTTGTTGACTATAAGGAAACCATTGAGAATTTCAGTAAATAAAAAGAGGCCTTAGTGAAGAGAGTGACTGAAATTGAGGAGGAGAGAGATGATCTCTTGATAGTGATTGCAGACCTGAGGGAAACTATAGAGGGACTAGGAACTGAGTCTAGACCTGGAAATTCTGGAAAAGGAAAAGAGGTAGACAGTGAGGCACACATTAGGCTTGAAAACGAGTTGAAGGCTGTGAAAACAAGCCTGTGTGTTGAAGCTGAGAAAAACAAGTATCTCCAAATTGAACTGGAAAGAGTAAGGAAATGATCTTGAAAAGTCCCTCAAGTGGACCTGGTCCTCGGAAGCTATCACTGCCAAGTATGTTAATAATGGTGGAAATAGGCACGGAATAGGGTTTCAAAGGGAGAAAACCCCTTACAACCCCCATAGCAAGTATGTTACTGTACCGGATAACTGGCTGTGTACCCACTGTGGGAACAATGGGCATTTCAAGGAAAATTGCCAAGCCAAGGTCTAGTCTATTCAGAAAAACAAAGTGTTTGCTGAAAATGTAACTACTAAAAAGGGACCAGGTGCCACCCATAAAAAACGCATGTTACCTGCATGGACTAAGAGAGCTCTTATTCTTCCTCTTGCCTACTACAAGGGACCCAAACTTTTTTGGGTTCCTAAAACTAACTCTTGATTTCCTTGTGCAGGGAACAGTGAAAGGAAGCAGTCAGCAATGGTTAATGGATAGTGGATGTTCAAAGCACATGACTGGGAACACCATGGACTTTCTTTCACTAAAAGCCCTGCAAAGAGGGAGTGTATCCTTTGGTAATGGGAAAAAGGGATACGTTCTCGGAGTTGAAAAAGTCGGGAAATCACTCACTCACTCAATTGAGAATGTGTACTATGTCAATGGTCTTAAGTACAGTCTCTTAAGTGTTTCTCAGATCTGTGATAAAGGAAACAAGGTGGAGCTCTTGTCCAAGATATGCACAGTTACTAATATAGTAACTGGTGAAGAGGTACTTGTGGCCCTATGAGAGTGCAAAACAGGGGAGGAAAAAGATACATCTTTGTGATAGTGGATGACTACTCCAGATTCACATGGACTCTGTTTCTTAGAACAAAAGATGAAACCTTTGAGGTATTTGTGGCCTTTGTGAAGAAAATCCATGTGAAGATGGAGTCTAGAGTAGCATGTATTAGATCAGATCATGGAACAGAATTTGACAATGCCAAATTTGATGAGTTTTGTAATGAAAATGGCATTACCCACAACTTCCCAGCCCCAAGAACTCCCCGGCAAAATGGAGTTGTGGAAGGAAGAATAGAACTCTTAAGGAAATGCCAAGAACAATGTTGATCGACAGTGGGATTGCAAAGAACTTCTATGCAGAAGCTGTCAACACTGCCTGCTACTTGGTGAACAGGTGCATGATCAGATATCTCCTGAATAAAACCCCCTATGAGTTGCTGAATGGAAGAAAACCCAAGCTGACTCACCTAAGAACATTTGGGTGCAAATGTTATGTTCTCAACAATGGAAAGGATCAGCATGGTAAATTTGATGCCAAGAGTGATGAAGGAATCTTTTTGGGGTATTCTTCTCATAGCAAAGCTTACAAGATATACAACAAGCGGACTCAATGTGTTGAGCAAATCTTTGACGAGTGTTATCCCTCCTTTGAGAAAATCAACAAGGATGATCAAGATGGGGAGACCTTACTAGTTCCAGGTAAAGTCATCGATATGACAAATGGAAAGGCAGACATGATGAGTCAAGTGAAGGAGCCAAGTGGAGACAATGCAGCTTCTTCCTCAAGGGAAATAGGTACCTTAATTACAACCACTGAAGCTGAAGAAAGAGTGGTTGATGTAGTGCAAGGTACTCCACAAGTATCTGAGAGAAGAGCACAATCAGTTAGATATACCCAGCTCCTCTACAAATGAGCCTCAAATACCCAACTGGAAACACAAAAGCTCTCATCCTCTTGACAACATAATTACCCCTCTATATTCTGGAATGCAAACCATATCAAAAGCCGAAAATTCACTTGACTTCTCAGCCTTTCTTTCCCAAATACAACCCAAAAACATCAAGGAAGCCATGAAGGATGCAGACTGGATTACAGCCATGCAAGATGAGTTGCATCAGTTTGAAAGGAACAACGTGTGGCACCTGGTACCTAGACCCTCAGATCGAACCATTGTAGGAACCAGGTGGGTATTCAGGAATAAGCTTGATGAACATGGAAAAACTACAAGGAATAAGGCTAGGCTAGTGGTTTAAGGTTATACTCAGGAGGAAGGAATTGATTATGATGAGACGTTTGCTCCGGTTTCTCGCATGGAAGCTATTAGAATCCCAATCGCTTTTGCATCTCATATGGAATTCACTCTGTTCCAAATGGATGTCAAAAGTGCATATCTGAATGGATTTCTTAAGGAAGAAGTATATGTAAAGCAACCTCCAGGGTTTGAATGTCATGAACACCTTGAATATGTGTTTACACTGGACAAGGCATTGTATTGCCTGAAGCAGGCTCCTCGAGCTTGGTATGAAAGACTGTCAAAGTTCCTCTTAGAAAACGGTTTTACAACAGGGAAGATTGACAACACCTTGTTCCTGAAGAAATGGGGAAGGAACCTGCTCATTGTTCAGGTATATGTTGATGATATCATTTTTGGGGCAATAGTTGATTCAAAGTGTGAAGAATTTGCAAAACTCATGGGAAGTGAGTTTGAAATGAGCATGATGGGGGAGCTGAATTTCTTCTTGGGTCTTCAAGTGAAGCAGTCCTCAAAGGGTACATTCATTTGCCAGCAGAAATACATCAAGGAGCTCTTGAAGAGGTTTGATATAGAAGCATCAAAAGTGATAGACACTCCCATTGCAACGGCTACTCGACTGGACATGGATGAGTCTAGATCTCCTGTGAATCAAACTATTTATAGAGGCATTATTGGATCTCTTCTCTACCTCACTACCAGCGGACCTAATATTATCTTCAGTGTGGGGCTATGTGCAACGTTTCAGTCAAATCCCGAGGAATCTCATCTGAAGGCTGCCAAAAGAATTTTGAGATATCTTAAGGGAACACGGGACTTGGTCCTGTACTACCCCTCAGGTGATAGTTTTAATCTTATTAGGTATGCTGACGCTGACTATGTAGGTTATCTTGTGGATAGGAAAAGTACTTCTGGAATGGCTCGCTTTCTAGGATCATGTCTCATCTCTTGGGGCACAAGGAAGTAAAACTTAGTGGCTCTTTAAACAGCTGAAGCAGAATATGTAGTTGCAGCTTCCTGCTGTGCTCAGCTCCTATGGATCAAACAGCAATTGGAGGATTTTGGGGTATTTACTGATTTTGTGCCTCTTCTATGTGATAACACCAGTGCACTCAACATGGCCAAGAATCCAGTTCGACACAAAAGAACCAAGCACATTGATGTGAGACATCATTTTTTGAGGGACAATGCGGAGAAAGGGCTTATCTGTATGAAGTTCTACAGTACAAAAGACCAAATTGCAAATATCTTCACCAAAGCATTGAGTAGGGAACGTTTTGAAAGAAATATGGTGAAGCTGGGGCTATTGAAGCCTAATTCAGAACCTGATTTCCATCAGTTGGCTATGAAAATCACCTTCAGGTAAAATTAGCTAAAGTGTTTTCGGGCCAAGTCTAACTCACTTCAATACCGTTGCAGGTAAATACGCATGATGATTATAAAAGCTGTAAATGCATTGCATGGGTGGTGAAAGAGGATTGAAATTTTCAAAGATAGGCCGAGAACCTGGTTCTTGTACCAAAGGTTAGTAGTCATGTGCATTCTTTAATACACATCTTGAAAAGGTACAAATATCAACTGTCATGTCATCAACCTTTTCAGACTCTGCTGTCACGTCTTTTCGTTTCAAATCCTTTCCATCCCCATCTGAAACGTTGCATCTCCCCAAGCACTACGCTATTTCAGAACTGGTTCCTATCTCTCTTTTCATAATTATCTTCTCTCGTTAAAACCCTCTCTTCTCTTCACTGATCATACTCCCTCATTATACCTTCTCCAATGATTCTCAACTCTATCTCTTCAATGGCTGACAATCTCTCCAAAATCCCTTCTTCAGTCGACATTAACCCAGAGAAAACCCTTGACTCCTTTGTCCCTGATGAATCCTCTGTCACCATCCCAGTGTTAACCACTCAAACCACCACCAACCTAGGTTTCCCTTCACCCTCCAGTCCTAAGGCGACTATCTCAGACCTCCCTCTCCATCCAAATGATGATGACTCAGAAACCCCAAAAATCGATGATCCTTCGTCTCTATCTTCTGAGGTTCTCACCGACCAAGGCAAAAGTGGGGAAAAAGGTAAAGGTCCTAAGGTTGTAGAGGTTTCTGGGGCTAGGGTTGATCAACCTTTTGCCATTGTTGCTTCAGATTTTGTGGTGGTCATGGAGCCTATAGAGGATGAAACCGTCGCGACCATCTTTGTTGTATATGCAGATGGGATATTGCATGAGGTAATTTCTGGTGTACCCAGGTCTCAGAGGAATGGGACACAGGGACTAGTGGAAGAAGAAGCCATGGTGCTTGTTGAAGGCTCTACACCAGCAGAAGCTACTGGGCCCTCTTGTGAGGGACCTGACCCCTCTCCGGAGGAAACAGGTCAAGGTTCCCACTCCTAGGCCAGTTCTGCTCCTACACCTTCTCCACACTTTTCTGTTGAGCCTTTGGACATTTTGGTCCCTGAGATGAGGTCTAGCGATGAGGAATATCAAGACAACATTGCTCTTGATGCATGTATACTCAAGCGAAGGGTAGTAATCACTCCTGAGTCTTCTACTAAGTGACCTACTACTAGGTTGCAAGCAAAGGTAGCTTATGACTCTGCCCTTCAAAAGAGCAGAAAGAGCAATAAGAAGAAAAGGAAGAGACTGGTGAAAAACAATGAAGTAGTATGTGATAAGGATGTCCCTGGGGTGGAAGTTAGGAGGAAACAACAGAGGAACCTATTTCCTTGGTGAAAAGGTCCCAGAAGAAGAAGCAATTGCTTCAGTTGAGAATGTTACAACCCCCAGTTCAAAATTGAAAGTTGTTATGAAGAGTGGAAAACTAAATAATGTTGTGAGTGAACCATCATGTTCTGATGAGGATGTTTTGATCAAGTCTAGTGGAAAGGGAAAATCAAGTGTTGAAAAGTCTAGCAAGAGAAAGTTGGAACCTACAAAGGAACCTGTTTTTGCGAAAAGGGTGAGAAGTGAAACTAGTTCTACTTCAGAACGATTGAGGCACCAAAAGATCTTGCTGGGTTGCACTTTTGACCCAGCAATTTCTGATATGGCTGGTATGAGACAAGTCATTGCAATGGTTGAGTTTCAACGGTGGGGGCATCTATTCGAAATGGATGCACCCTAGGTATATGAGGATGAGGTTCATAGCTTCTATGCCGGCCTCTTTCCTATTGATACCGACTACATTTGTGCCTTAGTGAATGGGGTGGATATCGTGTTTGATGTGAGTCTGCTTGGGGATATTCTTAAAGTCCCTATGGTTGGTGTGTCTACAGTGAAAGATGCATGTGGGTCAAACTTCCGAAATGCTGTTGTGAAGGATAATTCAAACCAGAAGGGGGGCCAGGTTCATAAGAAGGCCTTGCTCCCTGTTTATCAGTTGCTCTTCGAGCTGGTGAACAAGGTTTTGTTACCCCGTGCTGAGAGGGAGGTCCATGACTTCCAGGTCTGACTTATATCTAATGGAGAAACTAGATGGCTTTACACCTGTGAGCTTGCCTGCCATCATGATTGAACATATGCAGAAGGTAGCAACTTCCAAGGATGGCAATCATGGTCTTCCATATGGGTTTCTTCTTATGCAAGTGTTTAAGTTTTCAAAGTGCCACTGGGACAAGGCAAAGTAGGGGCCAAGAAGCAGACCTTCTCTCAAACAACTTTGGAGAAATGTGAGTGCATCGAGAAGAATGAGGGGGGTATGTAGTACATCGACAATCACTCAGCTCATCAATGCTCAAAACAGCGCAACTAAGGAGATTCGAAGATTGAAGGCAAGGAACGCTATCCTGGAAGGTCAGCAGGCCCAAGGGGCCCCAGAGTCAAATGAGGAGGTAGTTCGTTTGTCAAAAGAAAATGTTGATCTCAGGGAACAAGTGAAGCACCTAAAAGCATAACTGCTCATCGAGCAAAAGTCGGTGAATGCCCGAATAGACCTAGTTCTCCAAACCCTTGCTGCAGCTTCCAAGCCCTCTACTCCTAGTGCCCCCTAAGCAACCCTTTCAGTGACCAGTTTCTGGATTTTCTATTCTTGTTTGAATGACTTGGCAGTTGTTTTTGTTTCTTTTTGTCTTGATGTGGATGGGATGTATCTGTACTGCTCCCGATGTTAACAATCCAATCTTTGCCTTTGCTTTATAAGAAAAGGCATATGTTTTATATGTAAAAACTATCCTCTTTTGCTATCTAAATGCTTGTGTTCTCTGTTTCTCTTCTCTATCATGTTGTGTACACATATGTGGCATGAGTTAGCTAGGCTAGACTTCTTTATGCTGATTGCATGCTTGTGTATTTTTAATGATGCCAAAAGGGGGAAGTATAATTGAAACAGGGATCTGATTAAGGGGGAAGCATAAAGTGCATAAAGTCAGGGGGAACTTGTGAAGTTCCTATTGCTTCATCTGGTTATTTCTGCTCTAAAAATATGTTATCAATGTCTAAGTTTGTCATCATCAAAAAGGGGGAAATTGATGGGTTTTCAATGTCTTTGCCTTATGTTTTGATGATCTAACAAACTTACTGTCAAGAACCAGATAGGGAACCTGGCACACTTGGTATACATTGCTGATCAACAGACTCCAGCTAGGACTCCAGCTAATGTGAACTGTTGCAACTGTAGAAGATAAAGAAACAACACAGGGACCTAATCGATTGTGTGTCCCTGACAGCAGTACGAAAGTCAACTGTGCACAGCTGGAAAGTGACTACCACAGAAACAGTGCACACAGTGCAACACAGTTCTACTGTCACTTGTCCTTTGACCAACCAAGTGCTTACATCATTCAAGTGATGTCATCAAAGATGTATTAACAAGAGTGTTACAACAAAACATCACTTGAACACTTGAGAATTTTCTTCAAACATTCAAACCTTCTGAGATAGCGAATTCAATTCTCAAGTGCCTCAAGAACAAATTTTAATGCTACTACACACCAGTTCCTAAATCTAGTATTTTGTTGTCCTTAGTTGAGTTGTAACTTTGTAACTGTTCTTCATTGTAATTCCTAAATTTCTTAGCTAGAAGCGTTGCTTAGGAACCCATTTATAAAGCCATAAACCCTTTGTGTTTGTGTCGTGACTAGAGTTTGTCATGAGTTGAAGTCTTTGTAATAGGTGTATTGCAAAGTGGCTTGTAATAGGTGCATTACGAGTTAGTGAGGGATTAAGAGTTTAATTCCTAGATTGCATAGGTTGTAATATAAAAGTTGCTCATAGTGAAGTTGAAATCCTACCAGTGTAGGTCGTGATTTTTTATCCCCTTGAGCAGGGATTTTTCCACGTAAAACTCCCAGTCTTATTTACTTACTGTTTTATTAGTATTCTCAATGGAAACTCATAGAGGACCTGATACTCTATAGTTTGGTGGACTCATATATACTATCGTCTACATACAAAGATGGACCTCGACTAACCCTATATGAGAAAGCACTGAATACGTGGGCAAAATGGGTAGATTCTGAAGTAGATACTACAAAAACTAAAGTATTTTTCCAAGGAGTTTCTCCTGACCATGACAAGTGAGTGCAACGAATATTTTATACTTACTGTGTTATATATTTTGAAACAACAATATACACGTTTAAGTTCTATATACTCACAAGTCATACTTGATTGCATAATTAGCCCCGCGAGTTCGGGTTCGAAGACGTGTGAAGGAGTAACACAACCATTGAAAAGTATAAAAGAAATTCATCAAGAAGAATTGGTACTAGAGAAAGTTTTGAGAGGGATGAATAAATCAGTTAATTTACTAAACATAACAAAGTTGTCACAATATAAAGCAGATGGGCATCCTTCTGTTTATGGACATGGTGGGCATAGGGACTTGGACTGCACCCATTGGTGTTTGGCTGGTGTTGTTGATACTTGGAATTTACTGTTAAATGCACTTCTTGGATTATGAAAATAGGCTAGGCTTCATAAACTCCCAAGCCAAAAGACTAATTTTTTT